>NC_025995.2:82902856-82925260 GCF_000442705.2 Elaeis guineensis | reverse complement strand
AAAGAAGAAAAAAAAAGAAAAAAAAAGAAAAGAAAAAGAAGAAGGAAAAAGAAAAAGAAAAAAAAAGAGAGAAAAAAAATAATATAATAATAAAAAATAGGATTTTCTCTCCTCTCTCTTCCGTGAAGAAAAAGAAAAAAAGAGAAAAGAAAAAAATTACTAAATAATTAATAAATAATGATATAAATAATAAAATATGAGAAAGAGAGTTTCTCTCTCTTCCCTCTCTCCCTTCAGCTTGAACTAGTATTTTTTCTCTCTAAAATTGGACTTTCTCTCTCTACTTTCTTTCTCTAGATTATTTCTCTCTCCTAAGATTTTTAGAATTTGAGAAGAATGATGATGAATTTAAATGATCTTAGTGATGGATTTTGATCTGTAATCACCTAACAGTATATCGACACCCATCTTGATCGGATCAGATACTTTAGATTTTATTTTTCATGATTTTATTGAATTGTTCACATGATAATTTCAGCATGATTTGATCTGATCGATCGGATTTGTTGAATCATATTGTCTGAAGAATCCAAGATGAATTTTCTCTCTCTAAATTTTTCTTTCTCTAGAATTTTCTCTCTCTAAAATTTTCTCTCTTTAAAATATTCTCTCTCTTGATTGATTCTCTCTCTAAAAAGGTTAGTGAATGAAGAAATTTTTTTTAATAGTCCTGATCTGATTCTAATGAAGAACCCTGATCCATGGTTGTCGGGCAGTGTACTGGTACTTACCTTGATCAGATCCGATATTTATCAATTTAATTATCCATGATCTCGATTTAATCATGATTTGATCCTGTTGATTTCATCACTCGAGATATTGGACCAATCATAATGTTGGATTGTGTCAACTGATCAATTTGAATTGTACCTCATGAATTCTCTCTCCTCTAATTGTCTCTCTCTACTTGATTTTATGAAATCGATGAAGAAACCTCGGTCCTATCACTTCTTATCCGATTTGATCCGATAGTCAAACTTTGGATCATTTAGGTCCTAATTAGATTTTGATTTAGATGAAATTAAATGATTGGACCCCAATTTAAACCGTTGAAATATGGTATTCGTATTCTTTCTAATTATTGAAATTGATTCTGTATAGGATTGTGGATGTTTGATTATGGGATATCGCAATATGATCTACGAATAGAATTTTTAGAAGAAAATTTATAAAATTATATGAATTATTGGAATGCGTTCGAGGTAAGTAATGCTTCACTTTTTCTAGATTTATCGATAAATTATAATATATTTTTCTGACATGATTTGTGAAACGATGTGTGAATTGGATGAATGATATTTTGTTATGAAAATATCTTATTTGAAATATTATGATGAAGCATGATTGAATATATTGATTTTATGATGCATTATATTGATTGATTTCGATACTATATGATTATATATTTTATTATCAAAATTAGAATATGAAATATAATTTATGAAGAATTCTGATATAAGAACAATATGAATTGACAACCTGACTATGTAAAGGATCCTGCCAATGGGGGCATATATGTTGGCAATTGATTTGTCCTGAGGGTTTATGTCGCCAGAGAGACCAGCGACAAACCGCCAGAGAGACCAGTGGTTCTGAAGGACTTTGCTGTCAGATGATTCGCAGCTCACTGCAAGAAGATATGTGGTGTTATGACCCTGCCACAGGAAAAGTATGGTCATAGCTCATGGTTGACGAAAAGAATTGAAGAACGAAAGAAATTGAAATCTCGAAAGAAACTTGAATTTTTGAAAAAGAAATGAATTTGGCATGAATTATATTGCATAATTGAAAATTGATTTCGAATTAATGAACTCTATATGCTTATTTTCTATAAATGATTATTTACTTAAATGTCTGATGAAATCTGTTGAGAAGTGATCATTGCTTACTGGGCTGTCTAGCTCATTACCTCATATTTTATTGTTTTTACAGATGTTGAGGAATTAAGATGATACAAGATATGAATGGAAGAGTGATCAGAAGTAGAATCTCTATACTTTTATTTTCGGTTGAAAGTCTTATTGAAATTGATGTAAGGACTATGAATCATTGTTGAATTTATTGAGATACTAAAGAAAAAATTTAGGTCGTTATATTTTGGATTTAAATTATTGACTAATTATTCCACTGTTGTTTTAGAATAGTATGATAAGATGTCTTGCATGCTTATGGGAAAAGTTTTCTATGAGTATGCGGTGATTGTCATAATCTTCGATTCACAATCTCAGATCGGAGACGTGACAACTACAGTACTCAACGATATAGAGTGATAAGAAAACCATATGATCGGCGTCTCCCTGGGATAGCAGAGCCCCTACAACAAGAGCGAATGCAGTTCCTCTCGGAGAAGTCATGTTCCGTACCACTAGACACCCATCAAGAAACTATGCGCCTCCAGATTTGTCACCTCTGCCGACTTACAAGTTTGAGAAACCCATCGTCCTTCCGCTTTTTGCGCCCTCTCGAGCCCCAAGCTTCCACACCCGGCATCACTCGAAGGATATCAAACAGCGGCTCATCGACAGCGTGGCCCCATCTCCGCACCTTCCGGCAATCCTTCTGCTGCTGTCATTCGGCCACCCATCATCCCTCCTATAGATACAGAAGACTACATCCCCCAAGAGTGGATCTAGTGATAATCGAAAGGCTGACGGCTCGTTTCAAAGTCAACCCCCCACCTCCAAGTTCTCATCTTACGCGGATGCACTGAGGCGTGGCTCCACTGATACGGTACCAAATTCAGCGTCGACCAAGCGCCCCTTGCGCTGCTGGACAACTGGAAACGGCGGCGATACGACCTTCCCTACAGGATCCTGCTTCAGGTGCGGTGACAGAGACCACTTCAAGGGTCGCTGCAGAAACCCTATTAAATGTTTTCGGTGTGGGAAATATGGTCACAAGGCTCATTCGTGTAAGTCAAACACTTCCTCAAACTCATCAGGACATGAGGTTATCTCAACAAACAACATACAGGCTAGGTACTTCTCCAGGCCGGGAGCAAGGCAAACCCCATGCATCCCTCCACAACCATCTTCATCACGCGATCCGAAAATACGTAAGGCGTTTGTGGCTGTTTCCTCAGACATGGAGGAAACTGAGCTTTGCCTATCAAGTGCAGCTCATGTAGAGGCCTTCGGTACGCAAATCAAAGAAGATGACGTTCAGGAAGCCATCGCCCGGAAAGCAAACACAGTTGGAACATGGACTACCAGAAAATTGGCTGGTCCTAACACCTTCTTTGTAGCCTGCCCATCCAGAGAGGTCGTGCATCAGTTAATGACAGGAGGTAGGATTAGAGGTAATAGGTTTTCTCTACAGGTTAATCATTGGGACCAATTCAGAGGAGGTGTTCCACATCAACACAAACTCAAGATTAGCGCAAGCCTCATAAACCTTCCATTAGCATGTTGGAACGCTAGGGCGGTTGCAGCAATTATTTCAAGCTTCGGGCTTCCTCACAGAGCAAGCAAAGCATGTCTTAAATGGGAAGACCTCACAAATTTTGATCTAGATTTCCTTTGTGATGATATTGAGGACGTTCCAGAATCTGTTAATGTCACAGTAGGGACCTTTCACATACAATGTTCAGATTAAAATTAATTTTGTCTCAGAACAGGTTCCACCTGGTTCAACCTCCTCAGGGGAACCACTGAAAATGATGATGAAGATTGGGTCTTTTGGTTTGGGCCAGGTGATAAGTCCCCATCGGGGACACACAAGATCTTAGGATTTGATGCCTCGAGATTCAGTCTATATTGAGCCTACAGTGAGGTCCGTGACGAAAAATGAAGTCCAATGAGATCAAGATCACCCCAAACGAAGTTCGGACGGAGAACATATGCGCGAGAGAAGTCGGCACGAAATCTGAAGCGACGGAGGACCGCCGGCGGTGCGGAGGTGGTGCGACCGCGCGCGGCCCAGGCGCGGCAGCACGTGGGCTAGGCACGACAGGGCACGGCCCAGGCCTGGGCGCACAGGGAGCGACCCAGCGCGCATGCGGCCTGGTCCACGCACTTGCCGGCGGTGCGGCGGTGGTGCGACCGCACGCGGCCCAGGCACGGCAGCACGCGGGCTAGGCACGGCAGGGCACGGCCCAGGCCCGGGCACAACCCAGCGCGCGTGCGGCCCGGCCTCGGCGCACAAGCACGTGGGCCGGCCCAGGCCCAGGCGTGCGAGCGCGTGGGCCAGCCCAGGCCCGGGCGTGTGGGGTGTGGCCCAGGCCCAAGCGCACGGGTGCGGCCCAGGCACGCGCACGCCCTTGGGAGCCCGTTGCCCTGTCCACCATGGATCGGGCGGTGTACAGTCGATCACGTGGACCGCATGGGCATTTTCCATGTATTTCTCACGGTCCACGGACTATTTCATGGACCAGCACACGATCGGAGGGCGTTGGTTGATTCTGGTGTTGATTTGACGGTTCAGAAATTTGGTTTGGGCCTGATTAGGAGTTCTAATCATGTTCTAATTGGTTTCTAAGCCTTTAAAAGGCCTGATGCTAGAACAGAGGAAGTGGTTGTGGCGCAGAAGGATTCGTGCGGAAAACCCAGAGAAGAGAACCTGTGAAGAGAGAGAGAGACATGCGGCGCTAAGAAGAGAAGGAGCAGAGAGGATCCTGGGCAGTGGATAGCGGTTGCTTCAGGGATTCAGGGAGGTCTTCATAGAGAGAGAGCTTTTGTGAGAGAGAACTTCTTGTGAGAGAAAAATTAGATGTATGAGGGTTGAAGGCGAGATCTCCTCTTGTAATATTTCTTTTTCTCATAGTGAAGTTTGCATGCCCCATGGAGGTGAGTCCTTTTTGGGTTGATCCATGTATTTGATTGTTTTCTATTTTATTTCTTCTTTCTTCCTGTAGCATCGTACGGTATCGAAAAAGTCCTGGGAGGTGGTATCCTGGCCAGACATCTATCCAACAAGTGGTATCAGAGCGAGGCGGTACAAAGATGCAGATTGCAGCGGTGGTGAGCAAGACTGAAGATGGAGAAGACATGATCAATCAAGATGGAGATCAACAATTTGATAGAAAGAGTAATTTCTCCTTATGGCAGGCAAGGGTAAAGGATGTGCTCATCCAACAAGGTTTGATTGATGCTCTCTTATACGAGGAGAAGTCGACCACTATGGAGATGCAGAATTGGAGATGGCTACAGATGCAGGCGATGAGTACTATTCGCATGTACCTAGCAGATGAGGTGGTGATTCATGTGCTTAGCGACACCTTTTCGACGGTGCTGTGGTCGAAGCTTGAGGAGTTGTATATGGTAAAATCTCTCACCAACACTCTTTTCCTCTGGAGGCAGTTCTACCAGCTGTGGATGACTGAGGGACAGAGCGTGCAGGAGCATCTCAACCACTTTCAAAACATCCTCCCGACCTCCTCAGCGTTGGCGAGTATGTTAAGAAAAAGATTAGGGCACTGGTTTTGCTAGCATCGCTTCTCCTTTCGTATGAGTCCTTGGTGACTGCTCTTCTAGTAGAGAAGAGCACTATCAAGATGGATGAGGTCATCGCGGCGATACTCCAAAATGAGGTTCTCAGGAGGAAGAACCCGACTTCGAGCTCAGGTGGCGGTAGCTCAGCTTTGGTGGTTTCTAGAGGAGCAGGAGGCGGTAGATGGAGCGACAGGAGATTGTGATGAGGACGGTCCAAGTCCAGGAGGGACTTGAGCAAAATTTGGTATTACCAGTGTGACGAGTTCGGGTATCTAGCCAAAGATTGCTCTCAACTCAAAGATCGGACGATGGCTGCTGTAGCAACGACCAGTAGCGATTCAGAGAGAGATGTTTTGGAGATATCTGACGAGGTATATATTTCTTTCCAGTAATAGATTTTAGATTCTGCATGTACATATCATGTATGTTGTAGAGAGGAGCAGTTTGACTTTCTGAAGAACAGTAAGGGTACTGTTTATCTGCCGGATGGATCATGCTGTGTGATCAGAGGCATCGAGATGGCCAACTAGAGGATATATGATAGTACAGTGAGAAGATTGGGGGAGGTTCAATACATATTCGATTTCAGATGGAATCTTATCTCACTGAGTAGACTGAATTCGAGAGGCTATAGGATGGTAGCTAATGGAGGAATCCTAAAGGTGCTATGCGATGATATGATTATTCTAGAGAGAAAGAAGAGGAGGAGAGGACATTATTACCTAGCAGGGAGCCCAGTGTGAGGTGGAGCTTCAGGAGCCAGGAAGAGCCCAGAGTGAGGTGGACCTCCAGATGGAGATGGATCGGGCACGAGACAGGATACACGGGAGGATGAAAGGCGATATCGCAAGGTGAGATTCCTATTACCGCAGAATGATACATCGAGTAGGTCTTAGGTCAGAAGGAGCACAGCATATGATGAAGATGAGATCGAGCGGCCTGGCTTGACTCCCATGTTTGCCCATCTATGATCAGTAGGCGATTGCCCCAGGGTATGGAGGTGAGGAGATCCAGAAGTTCTCAGAGTTAGGAGGAGATCGAATGTTGAGTTGAGATGGAGATTGTTAGGATTTGACGCTTCGAGATTCAGTCCATATTGAGCCCACAACGAGATCTGTGATGAAAAATGGAGTCCAATGAGATCAAGATCACCACAAATAGAGTTCGAATGGAAAAGATATGCGTGAGAGAAGTCAGCATGAAATCCGGAGCGGTGGAGGACCACTGGCAGCCGGTGGTGGCACAGCTGGGTGTGGCGCAGGCACGGCAGCACGCGGGCTGGGCATGGCAGGGCACGACCCAGGCCCGGGCGTGCAGCGCGCGGCCCAGGCCCAGGCGCGTGAGTGCACGGGCCGACCCAGGCCTAGGCACGCGAGAGCGCGGGCTAGCCCAGGCCCGAGCGCACGGGGCGCAGCCCAGGCCTAGACGCATGGGTGTGGGTGCGGCCCAGGCCCACGTGCACCCTTGGGAGCCCGTTGCCCGGTCCACCATGGATCGGGCGATGCACAGTCAACCGTGTGGACCCGTGGGCATTTCCCACGTGTTTCTCATGGTCCACGGACTATTCCGTGGACCAGCATGCGATCGAAAAGGTCTTGAGACTGGACAGACATCTATCCAACATAAGAAGCAACCTGCTGAACAGCCATCCAGCTCTTCCTCCAGAAGACAGGCCCCTCGGCCTAGGACGGAGGCAAGTCCGGAACTTGCTCTAGAAACCTAACCAGCAGCTAGTCAGCCATCAAAACACAACGTTCACGGATTCGGTATGGACTAGCCATTGGCTGCTTTCTCTATACCACGCATTCATCCTTAGACCAGATCCATGGAGCCAACCAGCTACCATCATCACATTAGGACTCAGCTGTCAACAGGTAGGGTGGATAGGTTTCGATTCAAATTCAAACTCCACCCTGCTGCTTTTGTCTGTCTTCAAGGACAAAGATGGAATATTTGGTGAAGTCTCCTACAGGTATTCTTGAGGACCTAAAGTTCCTAGAGCCTTGAGATCTAAGCTCAGAAAGTGACAGTCAACTCAACTTTTTAACCACTAAGACCAAGAAGCAAGGTACGGCTCAATCTCAACAACCAGTGCCAATCAAGCAGGTTTTTGCCAGACTTCCATCGGCGACCCAAGAAGCAGAGGTCCAACAATATTAGCAACCTCCCAACAAGGATCCACCCCACAAGCTTTCCCATGCGAAGAGGGATGCCACTACGCCAGCCAAGCGGAGTGGCCGATTACGATAAAAAAAAATCAAATCACTGGGGCTAATTGAAGACTCGTTAAGGGAGGCAGATATCCTGTTCCTGAATTCTCTCACAGCAGCTCAAATTTCCGAACTGGGGAAGAAATGCGGGATGATTTTTGAACCTTGGGATCACATGAATCCTATCGAACAATTACAAGCGATGGAGATCCGACGTTGTGGAAAGGCTACTGATCGGGTTTCTGATCCAGCAGCCAAATGAAAATCAGCAACAACCTTATCATCTGCAGCTTGTTAACTTTTTGTATGCGCTGTCATCTTTTGATGCACCAAATCCATATTTTGTACTCTGCATATGCCCATATCCCGTACGTGCTATATCGCACAGGGTGCTTCCTCTACGAGGACTGTAGAACTTAACTGTGGTCTAAAGTAAAGTCAAGTTCTACTTCAGTTATGCATGTTCTCTTTAGACTTAAAACAACAGAATGTACTCTTGGGATTTCAACTGGTCTGTTTATTGACTTATATAGATGATACTTAGTTGGAACACGCGAGGAACTGGTCGACCAAAGAAAAAGCGAGCGATCAGAGAAATCATCAAGCAGACGAACTGCTCAGTAATTTGCATACAGGAAACTAAACAAAATCAAATGAACAATAGACTGCAGAGATTGATTTGTGGCCCTAAATTAGAAGCTTGGATTTCATTAGATGCTTCAGGAGCAGCAGGAGGTTTATTAACTAGCTGGAACCCAAATGACTTTGAGGGAAGTCTTATTCAAAAGGGCAGTCATTCTCTTTCCATCACTCTGAGATGTAACTCCTGTCCCTTCAAGTTTATTCTATCCAACATTTATGGACCTCTCACAGTCACAGTGAATGCCAAGAATTATTTGCAGAACGTTGCAAACTGAGAGAAAACAATATAGTACCTTGGGTTTTGATAGGGGATTTCAATGCAGTTAGGTGCTCATCTGAGCGAAAAGGATCAACTTACTCAAAGCGTACCAGCAGAATCTTCAACAGCTTCATCAATTCTCAGGTGCTAATGGAACTAAAGCCCCCAAATAGGCACTTTATGTGGTCCAACTTCAGGGAGGAGCCCTCTCTAGCAAAATTATATCGGTGCTTCGTCTCAATTGAATGGCTCAACAAATTTTCCTTGTCCATACTATTATCGCTGCCCAGATATACCTCCGATCATACTCCTATGCTCTTGAAATCAGTTGCAAATATACAAGGTAACATTCCTTCAATTAAACCTTTCAGATTTGAGAACTTTTGGACCACTTTTGCAGGGTTTGATAGCATGATATGCTCCTGGTGGGAATTGGAACCGAATTACGAAGATATAACTGCGACCATTGTCAGAAAACTCCGGTCAAGCAGGGCGAAACTCAGAGTATGGAATCGAACCAGAGTGGGTAACATTCTTGTGAAGAAAAATGAAATATTAGACAGAATTGACCATCTAGATACGGAAGAAGAAACATGGAATCTACAAGCAGCAAAACTTCACGGTCGGGAAAATTAAAAAACGAGACTTCAGCTGTTGCATCATGAGGAAATACTTTGGAAGCAAAGATCTCACATCCGATGGTTCAACTGTGGTGATCGTAATACGAAATTTTGTCATATTTGGGTCAGTAACAGAAAATGAAAGAACCTTATACCTGAATTAAGATAGGGAGACACCATTTTAGCGGACCAGGAGAAAATACAGAGTAGCTTTCGCGACTATTACCTAAATTTGTTGGGTAACCCGGTAGAACCCTGTATACTGGCTGATTGGAAATCATTATATCCCAACGGTCCACTGGACTTATCAGAATTGGATGCTCCATTTAGAGAAGAAGAAATCAAAGAAGCGGTGTTCCAAATAGCATCTGACAAAGCACCAAGACCGGATGGTTTCTCCTTTCTATTCTATCAACGGTATTGGGAAATCATCAAAACAGACTTGATTAAATTCTTCCAGAGTTTCTATGATCATCAAACCGCATTGGATAGAATAAATTACTCATATATTAACCTCATTCCAAAGAAAGATTCAGAGTGCACAGTGAGAGATTATCAACCAATCAGTGTTGTAAACGGCGTTGTTAAGATCCTCTCTAAAGTTCTTTCAAATAGGCTAGCTAACAAGCTGGATAGTCTGATCTCGCCCAACCAGTCTGCATTCATAAAAGGCCAAAATATTGCAGACATGTTTGCAGCAGCAACAGAAATGGTATCACAGGTACACAGATCCAATGATCAAGGAATAATATATAAATTGGACTTCGAAAAAGCATTTGACAACGTAGCTTGGCCAGTTTTACTAGACCTACTCGGGGCAAGAGGATTCAGTGATAGATGGCGGCGTTGGATATAGGAACTCATCACCACAGCCAAATCCTCTATTATCGTTAATGGTTAAGTGGGGAAATCCTTTAGACACCATGGAGGTCTTCGACAAGGAGACCCCTTATCGCCACAACTGTTTAACCTCGTTGCAGATGTATTAAACCAAATCCTAAGGTTAGCAGCAAACAACAACGTTCTCGAAGGCATTGGTGAGCAAAGGATCACCGGTCAATTTCAGAGCTTGCAATTTGCGGATGACACTTTAATCTTCTGTAGTGCGCAACAGAGACATATTCAATCAATAAAGTTTATATTATATTCCTGTGAATTGCTTTCAGCATTAAAGATCAACTTTGCTAAATCCACTGTACTTGGACTGGGATTGTCACAAAACAGGAGAAACCACATTGCCGCCACACTTGGAAGCACAACCTCACAATTTCCTCTGAAATATTTGGGAATGCCATTACACTACAAGAGGCTGAAGATGCTAGATTGGCTACCTCTAATTGGAAAAATCAGGAAAAAACTCGCTACCTGGAAGGGTAAATTTTTATCTCTAGCGGGTAGAATAACACTCATCAATTCTGTAATTTGCCCAGTAGTGGTGTTTTGGATGTCCAATTTTTTATTGCCACCAGGGATTGTCAAACTGTGATAGCCCAGCAAGCCCAAACAAACCAAAAAAAAAAAAAAAAAAAATGATGAAGACTCCCGCAGGGAGTCTTCTTCTCCCGACCGGCTCCTAATCGGAGTCGGAAACCTCACCGGAGAGGAGTCAAACTCCTCTCCTTTGGTTCTATTTAAAGGGGAGACCCTTCTCCCTTCTTCCTACCAAAGAATCTCGGGGCAAAACGGCGGCAATCGCCGGAAATTTCCTCACGGAGACCCGTCCTTGTGCCATCCAATTTCTCGCCGGAAAAGCCTCGTCGGCGTCGGAGGTAAGCTTCCTCCCCTTCCTCTCTCCTCCCCCTTCCTTCCCGTGCCGATGTGCACGCTCGCCGGCGACCGAAGTCGCCGGATTTTGTTGCGGAAGAATCTTCTTTTTTTGCCGTTTTTCCGTCGCCGGTGGTCACCGTCGACCACCGGTTTGGCCTCCTCTTGCCGCGGATCGTCTCTCCTCTTACCGACGGCCGCCCCACGCCGGCTACGCCGCCGGCCGGCCACCCAACGAGGGGACCTCAAGGTCCCCTGTTTCAGCCCAAAACAAGTCCACGGGAAGAAGAAAAGAAAAAGAAGAAGAAGAAGAAGGAAAAGAAAAAGAAAAAGAAAAGAAGAAGAAGGAAAAGAAAAGAAAAAGAAGAAAAAGAAAAGAAAAAAAGGAAAAGAAAAAAAAAAAGAAAGAAGAAAAATAATATGATAATAATATAATAATAATAAATAAGATTTTCTCCTCTCTCTTTCGTGAAGAAAAAGAAAAAAAAAAGAGAGAGAGAAAAGAAAAGAAAAGAAAAATTATTAAATTAATTAATAAATAATGATATAAATAATAAAATATGAGAAAAAGAGTTTCTCTCTCTTCCCTCTCTCTCTTCAGCCTGAACTAGTATTTTCTCTCTCTAGAATTGAACTTTCTCTCTCTACTTTCCTCTCTCTAGATTATTTCTCTCTCCTAAGATTTTTAATTTTGAGAAGAATGATGATGAATTTAAATGATTCTCGTAATGAATTTTTGATCTGTGATCGTTGGACGATACACCGACATCCACTTTGATCAGATCAGGTATTTTTAGATTTTATTTCTCATGATCTTATTGAATTATCCACATGATAATTTTAGCATGATTTGATCTGATCGATCAGAATTTGTTGAATCATATTGTCTGAAGAATTCAAGATAAATTTTCTCTCTCTAAAATTTTCTCTCTCTAGAATTTTATCTCTCTAAAATATTCTCTCTCTTGATTGATTCTCTCTCTAAAAAAAAAGGTTAGTGAATGAAGAAATTTCTTTTAATAAGTCTGATCTGATTTTAATGAAGAACCCTGATCTATGATTGTCAGACAGCGTACTGGCACCCACCTTAATCAGACCATGAATCTTTAGATTTGATCATCCATGATCCCGATCTAGCCATGACTTGATTTGATCATGTTGATTTCACCAATTGAGATATTGGACCAATCGTAATGTTGGATTGTGTCACCTGATCAGTTCAAATTATACCTCATGAATTCTCTCTCCTCTGATTTTCTCTCTCTACTTGATTTTATAAAATCGATGAAGAAACCTCAGTCCTATCACTTCGAATCTGATTTGATCTGATAGTCAAACTTTGGATCGTTTAGGTCCTAATTAGATTTTGATTAGATGAAATTAGATGATCGGACCCAATCTAAACCGTTGAAATATGGTATTCGTATTCTTTCTAATTATTGAAATTGATTCTGTATAGGATTGTGGATGTTTGATCATGGGATATCGCGATATGATCTACGAATAGAATTTTTGAAAGAAAATTTATAGAATTATGTGGATTTATTGGAATGCGTTCGAGGTAAGTAATGTTTCACTTTTTCTAGATTTATCGGCAAATTATAATGTATTCTTCTGACATGATTTGTGAAACGATGCATGAATTGGATGAATGGTATTTTGTTATGAAAATATCTTATTTGAAATGTTATGATGTAGCATGATTGAACATATTGATTTCATGATGCATTATATTGATTGATTTTGATACTACATGATTATATATTTTATTATCGAAATTAGAATATGAAACATGATTTATGAAGAATTATGATATAAGAAACAATAAGAATTGACAACCTGATTATGTAAAGGACCCTGCCAATGGGGGCATGTACGTTGGCAATTGATTGTCCTGAGGGTTTATGTCGCCAGCAAGACCAGCGACATGTCTCCAGAGAGACCAGCGACAAACCGCCAGCGAGACCAGCGGTTCCAAAGGACATGGCTGCCAGATGATTCGCAGCCTACCGCAAGCAGATATGCGGTATTATGACCCTGCCACAGAAAAAATATGGTCATAGCTCATGGTTGACGAAAAAAAATTGAAGAACAAAAGAAATTGAAATTTGAAAAGAAACTTAAATTTTCAAAAAAGAAATGAATTTGGCATGAATTATGTTGCATAATTGAAATTGATTTTGAATTGATGAACTCTATATGCTGATTTTTTATAAATGATGATTTACTTAAATGCCTGATGAAATCTGTTGAAAAGTGATCATTGCTTACTGGGCTGTTTAGCTCATTACCTCATATTTTACTATTTTTACAGATGTTGAAGAATTAAGATGATACAAGATATAAATGGAAGAGTGATCAGAAGCAGAATCTTCATACTTTTATTTTAGGTTGAAAGGTTTATTGAATTTGATGCAAAGCCTTTGAATCGTTGTTGAATTTATTGAGATATTAAAGAAAAAGTTTAGGTCGTTATATTTTAGATTTAAATTGTTGACTAATTATTCCGCTGTTGTTTTAGGATAGTATGATAAGATGCCTTGCATGCTTATGGGAAGAGTTTTCTATGAGTATGCGGCGGTTGCCATAACCCTCGATTCAAAATCTCGGGTCGGGGGCGTGACAATTAATATGGTATCAGAGCATAAGTGGATGAATTATGAAACATAGAATCAGATTTAATGGGTGTAAGTGGATAGACACCATGGACATTATAGTGTAGATCTTTGATGATTGTAGTGGGAGAAATATTTATAAATTTTGATTAAACATTGAGATTATGTATGAAAGGATCACAATAGATTATAACATATAGAATTTGAAATATGATGGATGATCTATTGATCATGATATGATTAGTTAGATCTTGATCGAAAGTAATCACAAAAGGATTGATATAAAATTGTATTGTGCATTATGGTTATTAATTTGATCATTGGTTATTCAAGTGAATCGTAAGTTCAAATTCGATGTGAGAATAATATTATGATATTACTTCTAGTTGAGAGATTGACTATTATTGGCAAGATAAAGATTTGATAATAAAATGTTATTCCAGAATGGGCTAAGAAAGTCTTTTTTATGATGCTTGATTGGAATATTTATCGAAATTAAATTTGGTATGTGGATTATATATAAAGTGGCATATTAGGATGAATGCATATTTGAAGATATTGCAAAGAAGTCTAATTCTTATTGATGAAATTGATTTTGAGATTGTAGGATATTCATCGTACTGAAATCTTTGAATCATCATCCTTAGATCTAGAAAATAGATCTTATTATATCTCTTGGAGACTACCTGATATGTATGAAATTTCAATTTAAAGATTTCGTATCTAAGTTGATCAAGAGATTTTCTGATATTATTATTGAGGTTGATGTTTTTTAGATTAAGATCTGATTTATATTTATTTCAGATTAAGGGATCCATGTGAATTTATAATTTAAAAATTTTGGATTTAGAAATTGATATAGAGTTCTTTTGCTTTTGTTAACGAGGTCCCTAATTGAATCTACTATTAAATGGAGATTTGATTTTTGAAGCTTATATGATTGTTATGAAAGGATATTTGATAGATATTGAAGATTCTGATGATAGAAATTTTAGAAAAAATAATAATAATAATAATGATTTGAAATTCATATATATTCAGATTATGTCCAAATTTGATGGAGCATCGAAGAATTTTCTCGTTGATTTGACTTATAAAGATTTTTGGTTTGAAAATTATCGAATTGAATTGATATGAGAATTGAGATTTGATTCATATTGATTATAGTAAATCTATATGATGGTTTAAATATGATATTGGACTCAAGGATTAATCAAGATTATTGTACACCAGTAAAGGTATGAATGAGAATCGAAAGTTAATCTTTGATTTCAATTGAAATTTGAAATTTTTGGATAAAGAAATAATTTGATCAAACTTTTTTTGGTGAACTTAAGAAATTTTGATTGTTAGATCAGAGTGCGCAGCGAAAGCATGGTAATCTGGATTACTTTGAGTAAGTCAAGAATATTGATTCTTTGAGTCAAAAAATTATGATAAATAATATGGTTTGATACAAAAAATTTATTGATATTAGAAAGAATAATATTTTAAAATTTTGAATTATTTTAGATATCCTAATGTGATTTTTAAAAGTAGAGCTTCCATCTACTATGCCACAAAAATAATTAGCATCCTAATTCTAGGATGAGTGGACCTTTGATTTTTGATTTTAGATTTAGAATATTTAGAGATAAATTTTTTCTATCTTAGAATTAAATTTTATAATTCTCTATTTATTAGAAAGAATTTGAGATTATTTATCGAATGATGATTTTGATCTTAGATTAGTATACTCAAATAATTATCTCCAGGGTATAATGAAATTTGAAGTTAGAACTCTTTTGATTATTATTATTTCTCAGACTGAATGAAAAAGATTGAGGTTATCTATTGATATTGACGATTGTTCTATAAAAGATAGATTGGAGTTATTCATAATTTGATAATGAATCGATTAATTAAGAGTTGTTAATGTTTAGTAAAGAAAATTTATATACTTACTTAGAATAGAGACATTGATTTTGATTATAAGAAAAATATAGTTTTGATTTAGATCAATTTTTGAGTTACTGATTTTTATTATGGAATGACTTAATGATAAAATTTACTTCAAGAATTAGAATATTTAAGAGTTTGAGGATTTGAGTAAGAAAATTTCGATGACTAGAAATAGTGATATTGATTCAATCAACAATGGTGATATTGATCTTTATGAAATGACTTAATGATGAAGTTGCATCAAGAAATAAAATATCAAAAGTTTGAGAATGAGATTGAAATCTTCAACTTTTGAAAGTACGAATAAGAGAAAATATTTTAAAATTTTGATTGATTGAGATGTCATCATATGATTCATAGAAGTATATTTTTCTATCTTATGATGGGTTAAAATTAAGGGTGGTTAATATTTTGAAATAAATAAATAAATGAATGAATGATGATGAATGAAGCTCTTATGCAAGAATAGAGACATTGACCTTTTTCTATTCATAAGAGATAGATTTGATTTTAATTTGAGTCATGAGATATTGAATATTAATTTTTACAGGAAATAAGATCATAATTTCGAAATCTTGAAACATTAAAAATCTTTGAGACGTGGATCTTGATACATAAGAAAATGAAGGTTCCGTTTCAGATAGATATTTGATGTACCAACTTTTTCTTATGAAATGATTTAAGAATGAATTTATATCAAGAATTAGAATATTTGTGGATGAGATTCAAGTAAGAAACTATGAAGACTCAAGCAAGAAAAATTTTGAGGATGAAATTTCTTTTAGAGGAGAAGAATGTGATAGCCCAGCCAGCCCAAACAAACCAAAAAAAAAAATGATGAAGACTCCCGCAGGGAGTCTTCTTCTCCCGACCGGCTCCTAATCGGAGTTGGAAACCTCACCGGAGAGGAGTCAAACTCCTCTCCTTTGGTTCTATTTAAAGGGGAGACCCTTCTCCCTTCTTCCTACCAAAGAATCTCGGGGCAAAACGGCGGCAATCGCCGAAAATTTTCTCACGAAGACCCGTCCTTGTGCCATCCAATTTCTTGCCGGAAAAGCCTCGCCGGCATCGGAGGTAAGCTTCCTCCCCTTCCTCTCTCCTCCCCCTTCCTTCCCGTGCCGATGTGCACGCTCGCCGGCGACCGAAGTCGCCAAATTTTGTTGCGGAAGAATCTTCTTTTTTTGCCGTTTTTCCATCGCCGGTGGTCACCGTCGACCACCGGTTTGGCCTCCTCTTGCCGCGGATCGTCTCTCCTCTTGCCGACGACCGCCCCACGCCGGCTATGCCGCCGGCCGGCCACCCAACGAGGGGACCTCAAGGTCCCCTGTTTCAGCCCAAAACAAGTCCACGGGAAGAAGAAAAGAAAAAGAAGAAGAAGAAGAAGGAAAAGAAAAAGAAAAAGAAAAGAAGAAGAAGGAAAAGAAAAGAAAAAGAAAAGAAAAAGAAGAAAAAGAAAAGAAAAAAAGAAAAAAAAAAGAAAGAAGAAAAATAATATGATAATAATAAATAAGATTTTCTCCTCTCTCTTCCGTGAAGAAAAAGAAAAAAAAAGAGAGAGAGAGAAAAGAAAAGAAAAGAAAAATCATTAAATTAATTAATAAATAATGATATAAATAATAAAATATGAGAAATAGAGTTTCTCTCTCTTCCCTCTCTCTCTTCAGCCTGAACTAGTATTTTCTCTCTCTAAAATTGAACTTTCTCTCTCTACTTTCTCTCTCTAGAATCCTCTCTCTAGATTATTTTTCTCTCCTAAGATTTTTAATTTTGAGAAGAATAATGATGAATTTAAATGATTCTTGTAATGAATTTTTGATCTGTGATCGTCGGACGATACACCGACATCCACTTTGATCAGATCAGGTATTTTTAGATTTTATTTCTCATGATCTTATTGAATTATCCACATGATAATTTTAGCATGATTTGATCTGATCGATCAGAATTTATTGAATCATATTGTCTGAAGAATTCAAGATGAGTTTTCTCTCTCTAAAATTTTTTCTCTCTAGAATTTTCTCTCTTTAAAATATTCTCTCTCTTGATTGATTCTCTCTGTAAAAAAAAAGGTTAGTGAATGAAGAAATTTTTTTTAATAAGTCTGATATGATTTTAATGAAGAACTCTGATCTATGATTGTCAGACAGCGTACTGGCACCCACCTTAATCAGACCATGAATCTTTAGATTTGATCATCTATGATCCCAATCTAGCCATGACTTGATTTGATCATGTTGATTTCACCAATTGAGATATTGGACCAATCGTAATGTTGGATTGTGTCACCTGATCAGTTCGAATTGTACCTCATGAATTCTCTCTCCTCTGATTTTCTCTCTCTACTTGATTTTATAAAATCGATGAAGAAACCTCAGTCTTATCACTTCGAATCTGATTTGATCTGATAGTCAAACTTTGGATCGTTTAGGTCCTAATTAGATTTTGATTAGATGAAATTAGATGATCGGACCCAATCTAAACCGTTGAAATATGGTATTCGTATTCTTTCTAATTATTGAAATTGATTCTGTATAGGATTGTGGATGTTTGATCATGGGATATCGCGATATGATCTACGAATAAAATTTTTGAAAGAAAATTTATAGAATTATGTGGATTTATTGGAATGCGTTCGAGGTAAGTAATGTTTCACTTTTTTTAGATTTATCGGCAAATTATAATGTATTCTTCTGACATGATTTGTGAAACGATGCATGAATTGGATGAATGGTATTTTGTTATGAAAATATCTTATTTGAAATGTTATGATGTAGCATGATTGAACATATTGATTTCATGATGCATTATATTGATTGATTTCGATAGTACATGATTATATGTTTTATTATCGAAATTAGAATATGAAACATGATTTATGAAGAATTATGATATAAGAAACAATAAGAATTGACAACCTGACTATGTAAAGGACCCTGCCAATGGGGGCATGTACGTTGGCAATTGATTGTCCTGAGGGTTTATGTCGCCAGCAAGACCAGCGACAAACCGCCAGCGAGACCAGCGGTTCCAAAGGACATGGCTGCCAGATGATTCGCAGCCTACCGCAAGCAGATACGCGGTATTATGACCCTGCCACAGGAAAAATGTGGTCATAGCTCATGGTTGACGAAAAGAAATTGAAGAACAAAAGAAATTGAAATTTGGAAAGAAACTTGAATTTTCGAAAAAGAAATGAATTTGGCATGAATTATGTTGCATAATTGAAATTGATTTTGAATTGATGAACTCTATATGCTGATTTTTTATAAATGATGATTTACTTAAATGCCTGATGAAATCTGTTGAAAAGTGATCATTGCTTACTGGGATGTCTAGCTCATTACCTCATATTTTACTGTTTTTACAGATGTTGAAGAATTAAGATGATACAAGATATAAATGGAAGAGTGATCAGAAGCAGAATCTTCATACTTTTATTTTAGGTTGAAAAGCTTATTGAATTTGATGTAAAGCCTTTGAATCGTTGTTGAATTTATTGAGATATTAAAGAAAAAGTTTAGGTCGTTATATTTTAGATTTAAATTGTTGACTAATTATTCCGCTGTTGTTTTAGGATAGTATGATAAGATGCCTTGCATGCTTATGGGAAGAGTTTTCTATGAGTATGCGGCGGTTGCCATGACCCTCGATTCAAAATCTCGAGTCGGGGGCATGACACAAACAAATAGACAAATTACGTCAGGCCTTTCTATGGAGCAGTGAAGAAAGATTAAAGATGGGAAACTGTTTACTCAAGTGGACATCGGTCTGTCGTCCAAGAGATTATGGAGGTATGGGGATCACTGATATCACACTACTTAATAAACTCCTGTAATGTAAATGGTGGTGGGAATTATTTATTAAAGCTCCCAAACCGTGGAACATCCTTATTAAAAAAAGGATATTATAAAAATCAAGAGGTATTAATAAAATCATTATGTCAAAAAAAGCTGTCCTGCCTTTGGAAAGATCTTCAGCAGGTTACAATGTTGTTCCGATTCTTGGTAAAATTCAAGGTCAAAAATGGTCTGCGCACGCTTTTTTTGTATGATGTGTGGCTTCAACATCATTCACTCATTGAGCACTATCCTGGATTATACACTCTGTCATAACAAAGAAATGGTTGTTGCAGAAGTCTTGGATGCACTCAAGCAGCATAAGTGTTGGCCTGTTAATGCAGGCACGAGTATATCTATAGAAATTCAGACCTTCTTGTGGGATCTGTGAGTGGTAAATATTTCCCAACATCCCGATGAAATAGCAGGCAGGTGGTTCACAGCGGAAAAATTGCCAATCAGATTCTGCTACAGGTATTTCTTCGATGGGCCGTAGTACCGTACAGTGATATGGAGAATTAAAATTTCAGAGAGGGTCAGGTTCTTCTTGTATTTAGCTTATCAAGGAAAAATTCAAACCAAAAATAATCTCATCAAACGAGGATGGAACGGATCGGACACGTGTTCTTTATGTGATGCTGCGTCCGAGACGGCGGATCATTTACTTCTACAATGCTCATTTGCAAGAAAAGTTTGGAACTCACTTCTGAAAGAGTATCACCCGGAAGATCTCCCTCCCTCACAATCAGAACTATGGGATGTATGGCGACAACAGCACTTCAGGCGAAATACTCTTAAGAGATTGGACATGCTTATTGCAGCAGGACTTTGGAGCTTATGAAAAGAAAGAAATAAGCGTTGTTTTAATTTTCATGCTTTTCTCCCAAATTCGGTAGCTAAACAGATGGCTAGACTATTCTTGACCTGGTCAGAACTTGCTCAGCAATCTGATGATGAACAGATTTCACCGATTAGGCAATCACTAGTGGATTTTTTGGGCAAGCTGAACACCGTCACTCCGTCAAATCTCTGGGAACATTCTGAAGGTCTCTAATGGGAAGGCACCCCCCATCCGCAACATGGTCTCCACTCAAACTCCATTACCTTCTCCTATACTGTTTAACTCCTACTTAATTTATTTATCATAATGTAAGTCACTCTATTATTCTGTATCTTCTGCTGTAACCCGAACTATTATGTCTGAACATATTTATATTTATGTTAATATAATTTGAGTTAGGTCTTCACTAACTCATTTACATCAAAAGAAAAAAGAAACCTAGATAATACCTTTCAACTAGCTTTTTTGGGGAGGTCACAGGTTCTTACACCTTTTAGCCACATAGGTCTAGAGTCTAGGGCATTGGTGCCAAAGAATCTCTATCTTTCTAACATCACTTTAATGAGTCTTTTCTTGAGCTCTTGTTGTACCAAGTCTTAGGATTCTTCCTCCAAGTCCAACAAGTGAATTCTTCCGAGCACGCGCTTCTTTTTCTCCGCAACATTTACAACTTGTTCCTTGCTCCATTGCCTGAATTTATGCCTTAAAAACCTCAACTTCAAGACTAGGTTAGCAATAGTATTATTGTCCTCAACTTCACGACTAGGTTAGCAACAGTGTTGTCCAAAACCTGTACCAAGTTCCATCATGAAGGAATCAAGTCTTGTCATGTTCAGTGAAAACTTCCCAAACCTGTACCAAGTTCCATCATGGAGGAATCAAGTCCCAAAACTTGTCAGGTTCGGTGAAATCTTCTCGAACTTGATGATACAATATTACTGGAAGACTTGGCCCATATTTAAGAGAACGAGCAATAATCAAAAGTTGGTGATGTCAAAGCTCTACACACAACTTGCGAGTGAACATCCTCCCATGCATCAGAAATTAGATGCTTGTATAACTTTGTCTCTGATGGAGAACCCTCTCGTTTTGATCAGTTGACATTCTTTCCATTGTGTGGCAGATCAATAAGGTTGTTCCTACAGATAAAGCCATTAAAAACAGGCATTGCTCGGCATGAACGATGACACCAAACAGCCATTAACAGAAGATCCGATTCAAACTCTCCATGACTCCGTAAGCCAAGCGAAAAAAGAGCACTTTCTCAGATATATGCAAATCTTCAACCCTCTGAGAGTGAAAAGAGTATTATGATAACTACAGATTGAAACTACCGATAGAGTGACGACTAAAAACAGCCTCATGATCAAGCTGCTTGCTTTTCCAATAAACAAATATATAATTTTATCATTTCAAGGCTTCTGATTAATGCTGACACTCGGAGCAAATTATTGAACTATATGCTAGTGAACTTGTAAAAATACAAATTAAGGGCATGCTTATACAGCATTATTCTCGAAACATTCCAAGCATACTAATACATTACATTTGTGCTCGAGTTTGTGAAACATTCTAAGAGCTTTTGGCTATGGGCAACTTCTATTGGTAATCCTTGGATTTATAATTTGCTGTTGCTAGCTTGCCTCCTTCTGCTCACATGGATTCTTGGATCAATAACTACGAAAAAGGAACTTTTTTATTCATATGCTCAACCTACAAACAGGACAAGAAAAAGATATTACTTAGGGTTGCATGAGACACGAGGGCGAGAAAAATGACTAGCAGACTAGGACTGTTGCAGATGTAACCTTTTATCCTTGGCATGTAACTATGTTTGTCTAAAATCCATAATCTTTACCTGAG
Source organism: Elaeis guineensis (assembly GCF_000442705.2). Taxonomy (NCBI): domain Eukaryota; kingdom Viridiplantae; phylum Streptophyta; class Magnoliopsida; order Arecales; family Arecaceae; genus Elaeis; species Elaeis guineensis. The sequence continues at coordinate 82,903,240 of NC_025995.2, read as the reverse complement.
TTTTATCACTCAAAATCTGAGATGTCGGGAGATCTGATAGACCCTCCGTGGGAGAGGAAAGACAGTATGTGAAATTTCTTACTTTGTGGAATTTGACTAATTTTTTGACGTTCTTCATCGCTTAGTTCCCAATCAAAAGATTTTGATATTTTTTCCTTGAGCCTTTCCTTGTTGAAGCTTTTTACTATCATGCTCACTCCTTGCTCATATCCCCATCTAAGGGAAACCTGGAAGAAATATACCAATTAAACAAAATAATGGAGGATAAATATTAGTGATCAATCTAAGGGAGTGCAATATTTATTTACCTTTTGAACTTATTTGTGCTTTTGAGATGAACAGAGCTTCCTATTTCAAAAGTTAAATCTTATTCTTTTCGTTGGG
>NC_025995.2:82864429-82902756 GCF_000442705.2 Elaeis guineensis | reverse complement strand
TCATGAATTCTCTCCTCTGATTTTCTCTCTCTACTTGATTTTATAAAATCGATGAAGAAACCTCAGTCTTATCACTTCGAATCTGATTTGATCTGATAGTCAAACTTTGGATCGTTTAGGTCCTAATTAGATTTTGATTAGATGAAATTAGATGATCGGACCCAATCTAAACCGTTGAAATATGGTATTCGTATTCTTTCTAATTATTGAAATTGATTCTGTATAGGATTGTGGATGTTTGATCATGGGATATCGCGATATGATCTACGAATAAAATTTTTGAAAGAAAATTTATAGAATTATGTGGATTTATTGGAATGCGTTCGAGGTAAGTAATGTTTCACTTTTTTTAGATTTATCGGCAAATTATAATGTATTCTTCTGACATGATTTGTGAAACGATGCATGAATTGGATGAATGGTATTTTGTTATGAAAATATCTTATTTGAAATGTTATGATGTAGCATGATTGAACATATTGATTTCATGATGCATTATATTGATTGATTTCGATAGTACATGATTATATGTTTTATTATCGAAATTAGAATATGAAACATGATTTATGAAGAATTATGATATAAGAAACAATAAGAATTGACAACCTGACTATGTAAAGGACCCTGCAATGGGGGCATGTACGTTGGCAATTGATTGTCCTGAGGGTTTATGTCGCCAGCAAGACCAGCGACAAACCGCCAGCGAGACCAGCGGTTCCAAAGGACATGGCTGCCAGATGATTCGCAGCCTACCGCAAGCAGATACGCGGTATTATGACCCTGCCACAGGAAAAATGTGGTCATAGCTCATGGTTGACGAAAAGAAATTGAAGAACAAAAGAAATTGAAATTTGGAAAGAAACTTGAATTTTCGAAAAAGAAATGAATTTGGCATGAATTATGTTGCATAATTGAAATTGATTTTGAATTGATGAACTCTATATGCTGATTTTTTATAAATGATGATTTACTTAAATGCCTGATGAAATCTGTTGAAAAGTGATCATTGCTTACTGGGATGTCTAGCTCATTACCTCATATTTTACTGTTTTTACAGATGTTGAAGAATTAAGATGATACAAGATATAAATGGAAGAGTGATCAGAAGCAGAATCTTCATACTTTTATTTTAGGTTGAAAAGCTTATTGAATTTGATGTAAAGCCTTTGAATCGTTGTTGAATTTATTGAGATATTAAAGAAAAAGTTTAGGTCGTTATATTTTAGATTTAAATTGTTGACTAATTATTCCGCTGTTGTTTTAGGATAGTATGATAAGATGCCTTGCATGCTTATGGGAAGAGTTTTCTATGAGTATGCGGCGGTTGCCATGACCCTCGATTCAAAATCTCGAGTCGGGGGCATGACACAAACAAATAGACAAATTACGTCAGGCCTTTCTATGGAGCAGTGAAGAAAGATTAAAGATGGGAAACTGTTTACTCAAGTGGACATCGGTCTGTCGTCCAAGAGATTATGGAGGTATGGGGATCACTGATATCACACTACTTAATAAACTCCTGTAATGTAAATGGTGGTGGGAATTATTTATTAAAGCTCCCAAACCGTGGAACATCCTTATTAAAAAAAGGATATTATAAAAATCAAGAGGTATTAATAAAATCATTATGTCAAAAAAAGCTGTCCTGCCTTTGGAAAGATCTTCAGCAGGTTACAATGTTGTTCCGATTCTTGGTAAAATTCAAGGTCAAAAATGGTCTGCGCACGCTTTTTTTGTATGATGTGTGGCTTCAACATCATTCACTCATTGAGCACTATCCTGGATTATACACTCTGTCATAACAAAGAAATGGTTGTTGCAGAAGTCTTGGATGCACTCAAGCAGCATAAGTGTTGGCCTGTTAATGCAGGCACGAGTATATCTATAGAAATTCAGACCTTCTTGTGGGATCTGTGAGTGGTAAATATTTCCCAACATCCCGATGAAATAGCAGGCAGGTGGTTCACAGCGGAAAAATTGCCAATCAGATTCTGCTACAGGTATTTCTTCGATGGGCCGTAGTACCGTACAGTGATATGGAGAATTAAAATTTCAGAGAGGGTCAGGTTCTTCTTGTATTTAGCTTATCAAGGAAAAATTCAAACCAAAAATAATCTCATCAAACGAGGATGGAACGGATCGGACACGTGTTCTTTATGTGATGCTGCGTCCGAGACGGCGGATCATTTACTTCTACAATGCTCATTTGCAAGAAAAGTTTGGAACTCACTTCTGAAAGAGTATCACCCGGAAGATCTCCCTCCCTCACAATCAGAACTATGGGATGTATGGCGACAACAGCACTTCAGGCGAAATACTCTTAAGAGATTGGACATGCTTATTGCAGCAGGACTTTGGAGCTTATGAAAAGAAAGAAATAAGCGTTGTTTTAATTTTCATGCTTTTCTCCCAAATTCGGTAGCTAAACAGATGGCTAGACTATTCTTGACCTGGTCAGAACTTGCTCAGCAATCTGATGATGAACAGATTTCACCGATTAGGCAATCACTAGTGGATTTTTTGGGCAAGCTGAACACCGTCACTCCGTCAAATCTCTGGGAACATTCTGAAGGTCTCTAATGGGAAGGCACCCCCCATCCGCAACATGGTCTCCACTCAAACTCCATTACCTTCTCCTATACTGTTTAACTCCTACTTAATTTATTTATCATAATGTAAGTCACTCTATTATTCTGTATCTTCTGCTGTAACCCGAACTATTATGTCTGAACATATTTATATTTATGTTAATATAATTTGAGTTAGGTCTTCACTAACTCATTTACATCAAAAGAAAAAAGAAACCTAGATAATACCTTTCAACTAGCTTTTTTGGGGAGGTCACAGGTTCTTACACCTTTTAGCCACATAGGTCTAGAGTCTAGGGCATTGGTGCCAAAGAATCTCTATCTTTCTAACATCACTTTAATGAGTCTTTTCTTGAGCTCTTGTTGTACCAAGTCTTAGGATTCTTCCTCCAAGTCCAACAAGTGAATTCTTCCGAGCACGCGCTTCTTTTTCTCCGCAACATTTACAACTTGTTCCTTGCTCCATTGCCTGAATTTATGCCTTAAAAACCTCAACTTCAAGACTAGGTTAGCAATAGTATTATTGTCCTCAACTTCACGACTAGGTTAGCAACAGTGTTGTCCAAAACCTGTACCAAGTTCCATCATGAAGGAATCAAGTCTTGTCATGTTCAGTGAAAACTTCCCAAACCTGTACCAAGTTCCATCATGGAGGAATCAAGTCCCAAAACTTGTCAGGTTCGGTGAAATCTTCTCGAACTTGATGATACAATATTACTGGAAGACTTGGCCCATATTTAAGAGAACGAGCAATAATCAAAAGTTGGTGATGTCAAAGCTCTACACACAACTTGCGAGTGAACATCCTCCCATGCATCAGAAATTAGATGCTTGTATAACTTTGTCTCTGATGGAGAACCCTCTCGTTTTGATCAGTTGACATTCTTTCCATTGTGTGGCAGATCAATAAGGTTGTTCCTACAGATAAAGCCATTAAAAACAGGCATTGCTCGGCATGAACGATGACACCAAACAGCCATTAACAGAAGATCCGATTCAAACTCTCCATGACTCCGTAAGCCAAGCGAAAAAAGAGCACTTTCTCAGATATATGCAAATCTTCAACCCTCTGAGAGTGAAAAGAGTATTATGATAACTACAGATTGAAACTACCGATAGAGTGACGACTAAAAACAGCCTCATGATCAAGCTGCTTGCTTTTCCAATAAACAAATATATAATTTTATCATTTCAAGGCTTCTGATTAATGCTGACACTCGGAGCAAATTATTGAACTATATGCTAGTGAACTTGTAAAAATACAAATTAAGGGCATGCTTATACAGCATTATTCTCGAAACATTCCAAGCATACTAATACATTACATTTGTGCTCGAGTTTGTGAAACATTCTAAGAGCTTTTGGCTATGGGCAACTTCTATTGGTAATCCTTGGATTTATAATTTGCTGTTGCTAGCTTGCCTCCTTCTGCTCACATGGATTCTTGGATCAATAACTACGAAAAAGGAACTTTTTTATTCATATGCTCAACCTACAAACAGGACAAGAAAAAGATATTACTTAGGGTTGCATGAGACACGAGGGCGAGAAAAATGACTAGCAGACTAGGACTGTTGCAGATGTAACCTTTTATCCTTGGCATGTAACTATGTTTGTCTAAAATCCATAATCTTTACCTGAGTTTTATCACTCAAAATCTGAGATGTCGGGAGATCTGATAGACCCTCCGTGGGAGAGGAAAGACAGTATGTGAAATTTCTTACTTTGTGGAATTTGACTAATTTTTTGACGTTCTTCATCGCTTAGTTCCCAATCAAAGATTTTGATATTTTCCTTGAGCCTTTCCTTGTTGAAGCTTTTTACTATCATGCTCACTCCTTGCTCATATCCCCATCTAAGGGAAACCTGGAAGAAATATACCAATTAAACAAAATAATGGAGGATAAATATTAGTGATCAATCTAAGGGAGTGCAATATTTATTTACCTTTTGAACTTATTTGTGCTTTTGAGATGAACAGAGCTTCCTATTTCAAAGTTATAATCTTATTCTTTTCGTTGGGCTTCTTTCCAACCAATCAATTATATATATTCCATGGCAGATCAAACCTTTCTTAAATTTGTCCTTGCCTGGTACCAGCACCAACCTTAGAGGCCTGACAACTGGTGTTAGAATCTTCTAGAATACTTCCATGGATGATGGTGGGTTTACAACTTGATTTGCTCGGTTGACAATGGTGGTGGTGGTGATGATGATGATGATATCCACACAACATAAACTAAAATTTCTTTAGTTTACTACTATCTTCGAATGCATACAATCCTATGATGGCATATTACTTGAAGTATCATGTTTACTTGATATAGGCTAGGCTATTGAAAATGGATGACTACTAGGAAATAGCAGGGCTCACCACCATACATGTCTAGAATAAAGCATGCAATCAAGTTGGTAAATAAATTTAGATTTGCAGAAAGTCAGAATACAGTTAATTTCGATTTGAATGGCTGCAATTTAAGATTCAAGTTCAAACTAAGGAAGGGACATGATAACTACCTGAGCCACAGTCTTTCCCTTGGCCTTTGCTATCTCTTTGAGCACCTCTGACTCCATTACATGCAAGGTTCCTGCTTCCTGGGAAAGATTGGCCTCCTATAGGAGAGTAGGCAGTCACATGAATACCCCTGTCATTGCAGAATTTCCTCAAATTCTTCTGTTGCCAAAGTGGATGCATCTCCACCTACAATATTAATATGCTCTTATTAGAATCAAGACAATAGATTTAGATACCTCCCATTATAGAATAATAATCAACAAACCTGGTTCACGGCTGGAGATATTTCAGCAAACCCAAGCAATTCTTCTAATTTCTTTCCTGAGAAATTGCTAACCCCAATTGACTTTACCAAACCGAGCTTTTGGCACTTCTCCATGGCTTCCCATACAGACTTCAAGTCTAAGGGAAGAATGTCTTCCTCGTTTATAGGGCTATTATATGCTCCAGGCTTTAAGCACATAGGACAATGGATGAGATAGAGATCAAGGTAATCCAATTGGAGGTTACTGCATCCGGAACATAAAGCATCAAAATATAAGTGATTGCAAGATGGAATGGTGAACATGATTATATAACATATTGGTTTCATTCAGCTTCCATTTAGATGGTTTTTTCCTCTAAATTTTGAAAGGTGCTTTCCTGAGTGTTTGATATGGTTAATTGTTACATCGCTTCAATAAAGTGATTGATGCTACTATGGGTGTCATTTTTGAAAAATAAAAGAAAAGAAAAAGGAAAGGAAAGGAAAGAAGGAAGAAAAAATGTAATATGGTCAAGGAGCAGTAACAATTCAGGTTTTCTACTTTATTTTGATATTAAAGGCCTTTTGTTCCTACCTTGATTTGGATAATGTAATTTTTCATTTTTGTGAATCTTGATTGTTGTGTCAAGGCTTCGAGGATGCTGATGTGGTCAAGGGTGGAGGGAGATCCAGATGCCAGGATACCGAGACAGACCTGCGAAAGAAGTCCGCTCGCACCAGAGGTGGGGGGCCTCCGACGGGGGACCTTCTGATGCTTAAGTCAGCCGAAGCTTGAACGTAGATAGAGAGAGTATGAGAACTAAGAATGGCTTGGATTGGCTTGCCAGAGCTTGCCTGAGGGTCCTCTCATTATGTCATATAGGGAGATGTCAAAGTTTGTTATTCATAGGCCCATAGGCTATCAAGCCTGAGCTTGTTGGTAGTTAGTCGTGGGTGTTTGTTATGCCTATGTGGCCACATTTCAAGAGTTGGTTAGAAGATTCCAACAGATTGCCTACATGGTCCGATAAGTCGATGAATTGAGGTCGGCCCATGGCCGAAGTGCCGTCCCATCAAATCTACATCGGTACCGATCGTGGAACCCTATTCTTGGTGGTTGGTGGGATCCCAACCTGGAGATCGGAGTCAACTGTGGACTTCATCCTCATTAACAATGGATATCGACCTGGAGGTTGATAGAGTCCCGACCCGAAGGTCAGCTGAGGATTGACCCAGAGGTCAATAGAGTCCCAACCAGGAGGTCGGCTGAGGATCAACTCGGAGGTCGGTTGATGTTTGAGCCAGTGCAATGATTTTGCCTAGACTTCATGTGACAGATCCGATGGTACACACGACCATCCTGGTATTTTCATCGATCCAAAATTTTTGGAGACGAGTCCCGAGGTTCATGTTTGAGGTGGTATAACTCCATAACACTTGCTCCCCACTTTCGAGTTTGAAGTGGTTGCTTCGGATGAAGGGAGTAGTAGTTCTTAGAACTTGCCGAATGGACAAATCCGAGTCATTTGATCTTCGAATGAATTGTGACGTTGCTTCATAGGATTTGCCTTTAATTCGATGAGTCACATTGTGGATCACGCCTTAATGATTTGAAAAGATTTTACGCTTCAAAAATCTTGGTGCATTTATAAGGTATGGGCGGCTTGAAGTAGTTTATTATTTTTATTTTAGGAGGCTAAGAGCTATCGATTACTGCTCGATTGTTCGAAGATGATTAAATGCCTTGTGTTATTTTCGAGGGAGTTAGTCTCTGGGAGTCACCCTTGAGCCTATCACAATTCACCATATGGCAGGTTGCAAGCAGTTCCAAGGCATCCTTTAAGGGTTGCCCATGGGATCGAAGGGGCATCAACCCGTCACTCCAGAAGTAGACATGTGGCATCCCCCGACTACTTGAGGGCCGTATCCGCACTATTTTAAGCTATATAAATACATAATTTATTTGACGGGATTCTGCTATTCCAATCACCCCTCTTGTCGTAGTTCTCATCAGAGTTTTTTTTTAGTAGCTATGATACACTCAATTTGGTCCATGAAATAGTTGGTGAAGGAAAGAATAGCCGTGTTCCATAGAGAATCTTGATCCAAGAGGGCGAGAAGCACCAAGTCGAAACAATCTCCTACTACCGCTTCGAGGTCGTCTCACCCCCCTTTGTTGAGTAGGGCCCCAACTCCTTTCATGGGGCCTAGGGTGAGCGCTTCCCGATTAGGTGGAAGTGGCAGGGATTCTGGCTCCTCCTTGTGGATTCCTAATGTGGTTTTGGACCACTGTATCAACAAATTCAAGGCCTTGGCAGAATATGAGGAGGACTTTACCAAATTTGCTGCAGTTGCCTTTGCCCAGGGCTTCAAAAATTGCAAGGCCTAAGTAGAGTGGATGGTCCCAAAGCTAGATCTAGGGTGTCTCCTTCCCAGCAACAGCGATGAGAAAGTAGGGGCTTTCTCTTTGGATGAGGATTAGATCCTCATCTGTTAGGACCGTAGCCCCTAACCAACCTTCTAAAAAGAAAATCCCTGATAGAAGATGAGATTTATTAGCCTTTATTTATCAGGCACAGAACTCTACATCTCTATGTGCTGCAGGTGGATTTGAGGGGCTTTGCACTGGAGTCGATCCACCCACTTCAAGCTAGATTTACCCTAGTGGCAGTCCAAGAATTGTTGCTATATCACTGACCAAATAAATCCCACATGGAACCCTTAAGGGTGTGTGCTAGAATATAGCCAACAATCCCCCCTCAGCAACTACCCGAGGGGCCAAGCAGGACTCGAACTTACAACCTCATTTTGATACCAGATGTTAGGACCATAGCCCCTAACCAACCTTCTAAAAGAAAAATCTCTGATAGAAGGTGGGGTTTATTAGCTTTTATTCATCAGACACAGAACCCCGCGTCTATACATACTGCGGGTGGGCCTGAGGGGCTTCGCACTAGAGTCGATCTGCTTCAAACTAGATCGACCCCAGCAGCAGATAGAGCAGTCACTCTTCCTTTAATCCTCCAACTAAGGGCTGAGCCGACCCCCCATAAAAGGTTGACCCTCCAAGAATTGTTGCCACATCATGAGCTACATAAATCCCATGTGGGATCCCAAAGGGTGTGCGCTAGAATGTAGCCAACATCATCTATTTTATATCTACTTTTCTGGTGCCTAGGCATCTCTCTATAAAAGCATATTAGGCTAATGAAAAGCAAATTATATTACTTGACTTGAGTGTTCGGGCATCTAATTTTTGATTCGTTAGAGTCCAGTCTCATGGTTTTTGTTGGGCTATCAATGGACTTTCGACTTTATGACTTGTCGTCAGGTCATTTCTAAGATATTTAATTATTGGGATCTTGGGCTAGGATATCTTTTTGTTGTCGATGTGGATCTCCAAAGTTTACCTCGACTTGGTTGGGCAAGACCTGTCATGTCCTAGGGTCAATTTCGAGGATCCCATTTGTTGATCTATTCTCAGCATGATATTCGAAGGTCTCAACCTAAGTCGAGATATGTCTGTTTGCATTTTTCAATGTTCCATCAGATCATTGGGCTTGTGTAGATCCCCAACTTGGTTCCCTAATGTAGACTTGCCAATATAGATTCTCTGATGTCCTTTTTGACATTAGGCAATGCCAGCCAAGTTGAAGACTTTGATCTTATCTTCGAATTAATTTGGAAGATTTTATTCATCGAGATCCTAACTTGTGTCAGGATATCTCCTAATCATTATTGGATTACTCTTGACTACTCTTTGAAGGTCTCAATCCTAACCAAGATATCTCTAAGGTTCATTTGTGAAGGTTCTAATTTGGATCAGGATATCTCCTTATCGTCGATGCTTTGCCAATTGATATTTTGGAGGTCTTAGCCTAAGTCAAGATATCTTCAAGGGCTGATCTAGTCATTAGGTTCAATTTGGTGTTTGAATATCTCATAGTTTTTGTTGCCATTAGCGATTTGTCTGGCTTGGTGTCTGAGGTCTCAGATGGATTTGAGGTAGCTCAAAGGAGCATACATCGAAAGGTCATGTCCCTTTGGATTCTATGTGCTATTTAATGTTATTACCTCCCCATAATGATAGTTTGTCGGGATGGGTGGTTGGGAGTTCGACTGCCAAAGGGTGTGGCCCTTGAGCCACTCCCACAGTGACACCCATTGTGCGGTCAGTAGATCTAGTTGAAGGTACCCAGACCCAGTTCCTTTATAAATGGGCCCCCCTGCCATTTGAGATTGAGGTCAACCCAACATTTTTGATAATGTGGTGGCGCTGCCTTGTTTATCATCTAAAAATCATCGATACCTTCCTCCGAGTGGGGGAATCCCCACTATCGCTCGATCAGCTGCTAAGTGCCTTAGAGGAGCACGTTGGCAAATGATTCTTTTTGGCATGAGAGGTATTGAAAAAATCTGTCACTTCGGTGAGGGAGTCAGATTGGCAGTCATTAGAAGCTGCTTCAGCATTGTGCTCCACAGAAAGGTCTTACACCTTTCTAGGGGGTCACTCCTTCCCCGGCAAGGTGGCCTCCTGTCCATCCTCAATGGAATATCTTGGAGGTGGATAGTCTTTTGAGAGGGCACCTACTGTGTAATTGCCGATATCCTTTTCTGCGGTCCATTGGTTGTTGCAGGGGTTATCGTTAAGGGTTGGTCGGTCTGAAAGCATCATCAGAGCTCTGATGTTGTAGCTTTTTCTTGTATAGCTTCTATGTGGATGAGGTTACCTTGTAATGAGCCTTCTTTTCTACATAAAATATTCCTATATTTTTCTTTCTTGTGTTGTATGATTTTCAGAGCCATCTTACTAGGTCTTTGTTATCATCTTTGGCCCCTGGAGGGTCAGCCCCTTTCATCGAAGTCTTTGGCTTTGGCTTGACTCATCTATGGACAAGGAGCGTTGGGTGACCAAACAGGATCTTCGGAGGGTTGTCCCTTTTTTTGATGTCGATTGTCCAACCTTTGGCTTGTATTATATCTGTTGGGATTTAATAGGAAAAATCCATTAATAAAGCTAAACAATGCAGAAGTTTTACCTATAATTCATTCAGAGACCCTAGGGTCCAACATCCAAGAGATGAGTACTCTATGGAGGCCTTTAATTGGCTATTGGTACAATTCCTTGTCCTCCTATCACCTTCAAGGCCTGAGATCATATTGATGATACCAGCCATTGGGCGGTTGTTGTTGTTGTCCTCATCGGACGGGTACTGGGATGGCTCCTCGAGGGTTTGGTTTCACTACCCCAGAACATACTTTTCAAGGTAGCCTTAATGGATGAGAGTCTCAATCTCGTCCTTCAGTTGGAGGCATTCTTCGGTGTCATGATCGTGGTCATGATGGAAGGGCAGTACTTTTGCTTATTCCATCGAATTGATGGGGTCTTCATCGGTGGAGATCGATGAAGGCACTCATTACCCTTGATCTCCATAAGGATTTGGGCTCGAGAGGTGGTCAACAGGGAATAGCTATTATAGTATCGAGGTGGACTCTTTACCCTTGGTGCCTTCGGCAGTTGGGAGGACCCTGTTTTAACTTGGGTCGAGCGTACATCCTTCCGTGCATGCTTCCTTTTGTTGGAGGTCTGACCTACCCCCTACCAACATGCAATCCAACCCTCTTTTGGCCTACATATACTTGTGGGTTTGAGCTAGAAGGTTGGCATAATCCCTCATATACATCTTGTTGAGGGAGTAAATGAGGTGCTCACTGCGGAGGCCTCTCTTCAGAGCTGATATGGCGACAGCTTTATCTAGACTCTACACTTCCAGAGTAAACACGTCGAAGCATGCCACATGGTCACATAAAGATTCTCCTCTTCTTGATGGAGGAAGAAGAGATTGTCTGAGGTCCTCGATTGGGCTTGACTATTTTCAAAATGAGCAATGAACTGGTGTCCGAGTTGCTTAAAGGAGGAGATGGACTCTGGTTGAAGCCCATAGTACCAGGTTCATGCTGCCTTCTTCAAAGTTACTGAAAAGACGAAGCAGAGGAGGGCATCCTAAGCATCCTAGAGCATCATGAGGGCCTTGTATCCCTCTAAGTGGTTGAGGGGGTCATGTAGACATTGTACGGTTCCACCATCGGCATCCTAAACCAACTTGGGATTAGTTCATGGATGATGGGGTGGATGAAGGGTGGTCGAGAATTGAAGCTGAAGACTTCGTTGTTTCTTGCATAGCCCATCTTGACCTTAGTGAGCCGGTGTTCGATCTAATGGATCTTCTGCTCAAGATCTCCATCTCTACGAGAATGTTCCAACTAGGAAGTATAGCTTGGCATCGAGTACCCATCGGAAGTAGGAGATCGTCAGTGTCATCGATCGTGGGCAGACCCATAGTGGGAGGATGGTCATCGATCGGGGGAGATCGATTCGTGCATCTCTCAGAGAAGATTCTCCAGGATCGAGGATTGATCTCGATGACTGTGCTAAGATAGCGCTACCTAAGGAGTAGGCTAAGGTAGCTGTCATGAATCTGTGGCATGCTATAGATGCTGGACGGCATTGGTCAAGATTTTGGATCAGGCGGATCAGGTTGTCAAATTGCTAAGACTCTACCATTACGGGCAACTACTCTGGTTCCACCAATCTGTGGGAGGTAAATGATTAGATGGATCTGCCCCGACCTCGCCAAGTCGATGGTCGATGGGAAGCGAGGGAGCGACGTGGCATACTCCCTTAAGTAGGGTTGCTGGGCCCTTCCTCTAGCACTAAATCTATTGCGTCAAGGCTCTGCAGATGCTGATGTAGCTAAGGGTTGAGGGAGATCCAGATGTCGGGATATCAGAACAGATCTGCAAAAGAAGTCCACCAGCACTGGAGGTGGGGGGCCTTCGATGTTTCAAAATTTTCATCACCAATAACACTATTTACGATGTTTCAAAATTTTTGTCACTAATAAAAAATATTTATGACGATATTATATTTTCATCGTAAATAAATAATATTAGCAATGAAAAAAAAATTTATCATAAATATAAATTATTTATGATGATTATTTTTATCATAAATAATAAAATATTATTTTAATTTTAAATTTTTAAATATTATCGATGAAAAATTTTTCATCGTAAATAATACAAGTGTTTGCGATGAAAAGTGGTATTCCATCATAAATATTTGTTATTTACGACTAAAAATTTTTGTCACTAATATTTGAAGAAAAATAAAAAATTTTTAAATTTTGAATATTATAGATTATTTGCGACATAATTTTTCATCGCAAATACTTATCTTATTTGCAACGAAAGTGACATTTATGTCACAAATAAAAATTATTAATGATAAAAATTTCATCAGTAATATTTAAAAAAATTAAAAAATTTAGAAATTTAAAAATTAAAGATTATTTATGATGAAAAAATTACATCATAGATAATAAAATATTTATGATGGAAAATATATTTTTTGTCATAAAATATCCTTCATTTACGATGAATATTTTTCATCGCTAATATGTGAAAAAAAATAAAAAAATTTAAAAATTTTAAAACTCCACTATTAGCTATGAAATAATTTTTATCGTAAATAATTAACATATTTATGATGAATAAAGTTATTACATCGCTAATACCAAACTTTTTACAATGAAAATATTTCATTGCTAATAATAAAAAAATTAAAAAAATTTAAAATTTAAAAAATATAGATTATTTATGATGAAAATGGTCCATCATAAATAATTCAGTATTTATGAAGAAATTTTTATTTTTCATTGTAAAATCCTTAATTATTTACGATGAATATTTTTCATCGCTAATATATGAAAAAATAAAAAAAATTTAATTTTTAAAAACTAGACTATTAATGATGAAAATATTTTCATCATAAATAAGAGATTATTGATGATGGAATGCTGATTTTCCATCGCTAATAAGCTATTTTTACGATGAAACTTTTGCATCGCTAATATTTAAAAAATTTTAAAAATTTAAAAAATATAGATTATTTGCGATGAAAATGGTACATCATAAATAATTTTATATATATGATAGAATTTTTATTTTCTATCATAAAATCTTTGATTATTTATGATGAATATTTTTCATTGCTAATATGTGAAAAATAAAAAATTTTTAATTTTTAAAAACTAGACTATTAACAATAGAAATATTTTTATCATAAATAAGTAGGTTATTGGTGATGGAATACTAGTTTTTCGTCACTAATAAACTTATTTTTACAATGAAACTTTTGCATCACTAATATTTATAAAGTTTTAAAAATTTAAAAATAAAAGATTAGTTATGATGAAAAAGTTACGTCGTAAATAAGCCCATATTTATGATGAAATTTTAATTATCCATCATAAAATCCTTGATGATTTATGATAAATATTTTTCATCGCTAATATGTGAAAAATAAAAAATTTTAAAATTTTAAAAACTCGATATTAGCAATGAAAAAAAGGATTTCCTTCGCTAATACCTTTTTTTATGATGAAAATATTTTGTCATTAATATTTAAAAATTTTAAAAATTTAAAAATAATAGATTAGTTGTGATGAAAATATTACATCATAAATAATATGTATTTATGATAAAAATAATAGATTAGATAAGCAAATTGAAATAAAGTCACCTGATATGTGTCCTAGACAACGTGATCTAGTTTACATAATTTTCTATTGGAAGACTTGGATCCCAATTCTAAACCCATTCTCATATAAATATCAAACAGTATTGTTCATTCAATTCTAAACAAAACCAAACTTATATCTCTAAACTTTGTTTTTATGTTTATGTTGGTTACCCATCTTATATTATAACTTCATAATTATGGTCTAAAATATAAGTGGATTCTGACATAATAAAATGACGTATGAATCGATGAGGTACCTATGGTGGGATCTTTAGAGGCAAGGACCATGCATGAATACTTGAGGTACATATCGTGAAACCTTTAAAGGCCAGTAAGGATTACAAAGTGTTTATCCTTTCAAAGCAATATATACATGTTTAAATTTGATTAATTAAAATTGGACAACAAAAATCCTATATCAATGATCCACATCATTAGATGTAATCTACTATTTCAAAACTACTTGTATACAAAATATTATATGATTTGAAGATCCCTAACCTATGCATCAAATAATCAAAAAAATATATCTAATTTAATTTTATTTGGACTATCCAATTTTTGACTCGTAGATATATAAGTTAAGGATTAGAAATTATATAATTTTTTGTGTGCAAGCAGCTTTTAGATATTAGATCACATTCAATAGCTTGAATCATTGATTTAGAACTTCTATTACAAAATTTTGATATGATCATATCTGAGTCCAAATACTGTTGATTTGATCCTAACTTGGCTATATATATATATATATAAACTTTTTATGGAAGACCCGCCAACCAAGGAGTTAAGTTGCATCACATGGCTCATGTTTATTTTTTGATTCTAACTTGACTATATATATATATATATATATATATATATATATATATATATATATATATATATATATATATATAAACTTTCTGTGAAAGACCCACCAACTAAGGAGTTAAATTACATCACATGGCTCATGTTTATTTTCATCATAGAATTTTTAAAAAAATATTTTTTTTTAGTAATTATTAGCGATGAAAATATTTTTTCATCACTAATAACATAATTAACGATGCAAAGATTTTCGTCATAAATAAATTTTTTTGGTGGGAAAATTTTTTAGCAAGAAATTTTTTTTTGGTGGTAATTATTAGCGACGAAAATTTTTTTCATCATTAATAATATTATTAGCGATAAAAATTTTTATTTCATCATAAATAATATTTTTCATGCAATTATTAGTGATGAAAATAAATTATTAGTGACGAAAATTTTCATCGCTAATAGGTCGCGTCCCGTCAAGTCCCATCCTGAAACCCATTTTCTTTCCCTTCCCCGTCTCTGCTCTCTCCCCTCCCCATCTCTGCTCTCCCCCTCTCCCTGCCATGTCTGTCGTCCGTCCGCTACCGTCATCGCTGTCGTCGTCCGTCGGTAAGGTAAGGCTTTTTTTTTTGTGTTTTCTCGGGCCACCGGTGGGCCGTCGGGGATGGGGGAGATGCCGGGCTGACAGGGATGGGGATGGGGGAGATGCCGGGCTGACAGGGATGGGGTCAGGTCGAGCCGACAGGGATGGGGCCGGGCCGACGGGGATGAGGTCGGGGTCTATGGGGATGGGGTCAGGCCAGGTCGGCGGTGCGGGCCAGGGCCAGTGGGGTTGGGGCCGGGTCGGGCCGGTGGGGATGGGGTCGGGCCGGGCCGATGGCGCTTGCATCCACTGCCGGTAAGTTTTTTTTTTCTTGGTATTTTCTCCAGCCATCGGGGGGCCGACCGGGATGGGGTCGGGCCGGGCCAGTCGGGATGGGGTCGGGCCGGGCCAGTGGGGATGGGGCTGGGCCTAGCGGGGATGGGGCCTGGCTGGGATGGTGGGGATGGGGCCGAGGAGGGGGCGACCAGGGGAGATGGGGTCGAAAAAATTATTTCATTAATTATTTGATTAATTATATTTGTTGCATATTATTTTTTAGTATTACTATTAAAATTATTTAATTATTTAATTAATTATTTTTTCACTAACACAATGCATAGTGGTGTTCTTTATTATAATTTAATTATTTTATGTGCTATTTTGTATGCTGCTAAAATTATATATAATTAAATATAAAAAATATTTTTATTTTAGAGAAAACTCTATTAAAATTTTTGATGAAAAAATTTCAATACGAAGTTATTCTTTTTTGATAAATTAAAAATTCATCTTCGAATGTGTGTTCAAAGATGGTAGTTAAATTGTATTGGGCCATAGATTCCCATTCAAGAGTCGATCTTCATCGAGATCGACTCTTGGATATCCTGTATTCAGACTTTTTAGAAAAATAATAATATTATTGTTATTAATAGTTGATATTTTATTTCATTATGTGATTTTCAGTAGTTATCTGTCCATTGTTCTCTGGATATGTGGTCGATAGGATGCGTAGGCACCATATTCACATTGTATACTTAGAGAACTATGGGAAGATACTATCAAAATTTTCATAAAAATAAGATAAAATATCCACTAATAACAATAATAAAATTATTACTTTTCTGAAAGGGATAGGACCACACCTGTTATTAATGATTTGAAATGGATAGGATCATGCATTTTTACTTTATTAAATTGATAGAAGGATTTTTTCTGTGCTACTGTTCAGTCTGTATTTTTTAATATATATTATTTTGTATAATGTGATCCATGTCTGGATCTGGATCAAAATTTTGGCCAAAATTTAGATCGTGATTCAGTTCAAAATTCAGATCGGGATCCAGAATATCACTGAATCTTTTTTTGGTTGTTAATGATTTTGTATTTGTTGTTAGATGGATATCAATAAAAATTGAATGAATACTAGAGATATTTTTTTGCCTGAATATCGAAAAAGAGTTTGAGATTTTATTGAGTTTTCTGATGCATACGCTTCAAACGTATCACGGTGTGTTGGACATAACGACGGCAATATCTCTGGCATGAAAAGTTATGGCTTCTATGTGATGATGCAATGTTTGCTTCCTGTGGTTATGCGTGGCTATTTGGGTGGTGGTGTTCAAACTGCATTGATTGAGCTGGAAGTATTCTTCCGAGAACTGTGTTGTCAAAAATTGAAGATTAACTTACTTGAGAGATCAGAGAAAGATATCGTACTCATTCTTTGTAAGTTAGAAAAAAAATTTTCATCATTATTTGTTGATGTTATGGTGCATCTGGCTGTTCATCTTCCAAAAGAAGCTCTTTTGGCCAGACCGATATATTATCAATGGATGTATCTTATTGAAAGGTAAAAAAATTATATGCACTTTATCATATCAATTATAAGATATAAATATATTTCTAAAATTTAAATTTATTTTTATTTATAGATTCTTGTGTATCTTAAAAAAATATATACGCAATAAAGCAAGGCCTGAAAGGTCTATAGCGGAAGCATATGTAGCTACGGAGTATGTCACATTCTGCTCGATGTATCTTGACGATATTGAAACAAGATTCAATCATACAGATTGTAATGTAGACCGTGAATGGGGTGATAATGAACCGATATTTTTTATATTTAAACAAACGGTTCGACCTATTGGTGCAAGGAGATATGAATTTATGGACGTGACAAGCTATCCAAGGCATACTTTTACATTCTAAATAATTGTGAAGAAATTGAAGATTTCATTGAGTAAGTACCATCTTAGCATACTATTTAATATTTTAAGTAAATTTTTCATGTCGATGTAAAATTAAAAATTATAACTTGTTGCAGTGAGCACAAGAGTATACTATGTAGAGAGAATAATATGAATATCGATGATCGATATAGGAAAAAATTTGCAAAATAGTTTAATGATTTTATAAGTTATATTAGTGATATATTATTTATTTAATTATAAATAATATTATTTGAATTAATATTATTTTTTATGTTATGGTATAGATGAAACATAAGTATTTCAATAAAGAAGTGGGTGCGACCGATGAGTTGTACGATTTAACATGTGATCCAAATCAAAGGGTTAATCACTATGCATCCTGTATCATTGGAGGAGTGAGATTTCACACAAGAGAGCTTGAGATGCAATGACGGACCTAGAATAGTGGGATTGCTACAACAAGATATGAAAGAGAAGAAGAGATTGATTATTATGGTGTGCTGGTAGATATCATAAAACTGAAGTATAGGTCCAGTAATTCTGTATTATTATTTCAGTATGAATGGTGGGATATTAGTAATAAAATGATCGGTATTCATATCGATTCACACTTTATCAGTGTAAATTTTGTACGAACATGGTACCAAAATGAGCCGTATATATTAGCAACTCAAGCGAAACAAGTAATATATTTGAAGGATCTAAAGTATCGAGGTAATTGGTATGTTGTATAAACAATAACACCTAAAGGTGTATATGACATATCAACCTGATTAGAGATGGATGAAAATTCGGATTTACATGAAGAAGAAGCTTTTCAGCAAGAAGAATAAACATTAACCAAGATTTTGGTTGATGAAGAACTTGTAATGGCACCTTTGAATAGGGTTGATCTACCGTCCAACGAAGTTGAAGCTGATTTTATATTTAATCTTAATAAGTCGGAGGGTGATGATCAGTTTATAAATGACGATGAGATAGAAGAGGACACATATATCGATTATTGTGATTCAAAGGAGGATCTACATGTCGAGGAAGATATGAATATTATTGTGTTCCATCTTCTCTTGCAATAATGGTATGTGATATAATTGTATTCATTAGAATATTATTTATTTTTTATTATTATTATTTAATATTATATTTATTTATATATCAATTATTGCAGATATGGCACCAGGAGACAGATGATGACGTTCGCGTTTATAGTCTACAGAGGAGGTTGAGGCACCTTCACCGATCTCCGTTGCCGCACTGGCTCCATTGTCAGAGGGTTCTGCATTGGCGGGTCTCAGTGAGACGGATCCCAGTGAGATAGGTCCCAGTGGTATTATTATACTTTTTATATAATAAAATTTGATTCTTTTATTTAGATCATACTAATGATTTATTTATTATTGTTTCAGACTAGTCTTCATCGGTAGTGAGGCGAGGGCGAGGTCCATCGAAGAACCTCATTTTAGAGCATTGGAGACGTGAGCACCCGGGACAGCATCTCTATATCGAGATACCAGCCAGCTACACCAGGCCCATTAGGGGATCATGCGAGCCATGGCAGACTGAGCTGGGCATCATATGCCATAGTTATACCCTCGTGATGCTCTTCGATTGGCATCACGTTCTACCAGCTCAGAGAGAGATTTTTTACATCCACTTAAAGGTAAAATAAATTATATTATGAATATTTAATTTATATAGTATTCTTCTAATATTTGTTATTGGCAGGATGTATTCGAGATCATTGATTTTGAGAAGGATCGTGTGAGATAAGCTATGGATACTCATTTATCATTGCATTTCAAAGATTATCGTCATCACATGCATCAGTATTGGTACCGTATGGTGCAGGATCATGGAGAGGAGGAAGTGTGGCAGCAGCCCTATGACAGCATCACTATGGACGATTGGACTGCCATATGTCGGCATTACGAGGATCCGGCATATCAGGTTACATATCTAAACTTTTTCTTTTTTTAGAGTTTAATGACTGAATCATTTATTCTTAAATTAAATTTATTATCTACTAATTTGATCAGTAACTGTACAGAGCTGATGTGTCCAGAATACCGTAAATCGGACGAGACAGACCGTACCTCATTATGGAGGTTCGAGATCGTTCGCTCGTCACATGAAGCAGATAGTAGATAATTTTTAATTAGCATATAATTCTCTAATTATTTAAATTTTTTTAATTAATTTTTAAATTATTGAGAAATGCTGAGAGTGGCGAGCTTCCTGGTAGGATCGATATCTACCAACGGACCCACCAGCGACGGTCAGGGGAGTGGACGACAGGAAGCTAGGAGCTCTTTGTAAGTTTTTTCAATTATTTTTTCATTCACAGTCTGATTTTTATTGTAAAATTAAAATAATTATAACTTTAATTTTCAGAATCGTATGACAGACATGAGATCCCAGCCTACCCCTGAGGGCTCGACTGCATCCACAGATGATGAGATCTGTGATCGGGTGCTCGATATGAGATCCTGCTATGTTAGAGGTCTGAGGTATGGGATCACTGCTTCCTCATCCTCACGCTCATCTAGGGCTGATATCCATTCTACATACGAGGCTCGACTGACAGAGGTGCAGAGACAGGCTGTCGAGGATCGACAGCATGCTGCCATAGATCGACAGCAGGCTGAGCAGCGAGCTCAGTAATTGGCTGCACGTGTCGACGAGTATCAACAGCTCTAGATTCAGATGATGGAGTGGATGGCATAGATGGAGCAGACGATACAGCTGATGAGGCAGCAGCAAATCGGTCCGAGCTCCATCGTTGGTCCAAGCTCCGTCGAGCGCTCTCCTTCCCCGGTTTGTTCTCCAGATGCAGATATTTGACGGCTTCTTCATGTACTTTTTTTATTTTAAATCTCTTGTAATTTTAATTTAATATAATAAAATAATTTTTTGTATAAATTTTTTATTATGTAAATTTTTTATTTTTATTTTTAATTTTTAATTTATAAAAAAATATTATACAGATAAATTAAAAATATATATTCATAAATTATTTTTTTAAAAAAATTATGATTAAATTATTAGCGACGAAATTATTCCCGATGAAAGATTGATCGCCAAAAATATTTTAGTAATATAATTTAATTTTTTAATAAATATAAAAATATTAAAATTTTACATATAATTAATAGCGATAAATAATTATTTATCGTAAATAATTATTAGCGATGAAAATTTTTATCAAAAATTATCTTATTTATGACGTAATATTTTTATCACTAATATTATTTAATTTTATTTTTTTTAAAAAATTATTAAATTAATAGCGATGAAATATTTTCATTGCAAAAAGAATTTTTTACGACGGATATTTTTCGTCACTAAAAGTTTTTAAAAATTTATTTCAAAAAATATTTTAATTAAATTAATAGCGACGAAATAGTTTTCATCGCTATTAATTTTTTATTTATTAGCGACGTTATAATTCATCGCAAATACATTTTTTACAATTAAAATTTTTTGTCGTTGATTTTTTAACAATAAAAATTATTCATCGCAAATACCCATTATTAGTGACGAAATTTTTTTCATCATCAAATATTATTAATAATGCGATTATTTACGATGAAAAATTAACGATGAATTTTTCATCGCTAATAAATATTAGCGACGAAAATTGATTATTAGTGATGAAAACTTTTTGTCGCTAATAATCTGTTTTGTTGTAGTAATTGATCAGGAGGTCAATAGAGTCCCCAATTAAAGGTTGGTTGAGGATCGACCCAGAGGTCAGTTGATGTTCAAGCCGATGTGGTGATTTTACCTTGGCTTTGTGTGACAGATCCAATGATACCCACAGCCATCCCAATACCGTCGGCCCAAGATTTTCGGTGATGAGTCCTGAGGTTTATGGTTGTGGTATGACTCCACAACACTGATGATTGGATCAACAAACCTCATTTTGGAGTTTTTTTTTTTTAATAGTTGAGGTTGTGTTTTAGATATTTGATTTCTTATATTTTGCATAAGGGTTTTTCGTAATGAAAGTCACATGAAATACCAATTATAACCAAAGAAACAAGTGAGACAAATTGATGCACTTCCTATATATATATATATATATATAATTTTCATCATATATCGTAATAGTACTCTATATATTGCAAAGCACCCTACTCCATTTATGCTATGTAAATAAGAAACGAGAAGTAAAAATTGGACGGGAGTAGTAGCTTTCACACAGAAGAAGGATTCTCTTCCTCCATGTGAATTCACCATTGGATTGCATAATAATCCCTTTGCAATCTGTGCAGACATTGAATAAATGGATTTGAAGTGCTTTGAGATCTGTGCATGGAGTGATCCAACAGTCAATATCGTAAAAGAAGATCAATTATATCCAAGAATCCTCAGGTAAAAAAACCATTTCCTGTTTAGTAAAACTCTGAATCACGAAAGGCAAAACAAAACATAGCCGCAAAAACCCTAAAAGAAATGCATTGTATTGCAGCAGAACAAAAGGCAAAGGAAAAGATTTAACTCAAAGGTATTAAATAGGAAAATATATGTTTATATTATAAGATGGGAATTTTCTATATATGAGATGGGATGCTCCCCTTTGTCCCACCCTTTCTCATAGCCACGCATCAATAGTTGGTCATGACAACAAGCTGTTAGATAAGGTGATAAGAGAAAAAAAGTGCAAAGCATGCACACACACACACAGAAGGGCGCTGATGCCCTTCATATTATACAAGGATATATGCTTCTTTTTCTTTTTTTTTGTTTTCTTGACAAAGAAGGACACGTACAAGTTTAAGTTGCAGATAAGTCCCACTCAAAGTCAATAATCCATAGTCAATTAACAAATAGTTACCTGATATAATTCCCAAAAAGTCAAAAACTATGGAATATTGTCACTTATTGGAAGAAAATTAGCAAAAAATAATACAATTGAAAGATAGTAAACGTATATTAACACGATTTGTTAATATTGTTTTGAACAAAAAGGATTCTACCAAAAAAATTAAAAAAAAAAGAAAAAAAGATCAAATTGGAAGTGTATTTAAAACGAATGTTAAAAAGGTTGGAATACATGTAGAATGTTACTCATATCTAATTAATTACTGCCTATCAAAGAAAAACAAAAAAAAGCAAAGCAGAGAAAAGGCTGGTGAAAGGATGAGACGCGTATAACGATTAATTACTGGAGGGTCCTCTGAAGGGAGGGGAGGACGAGGTCAGGGTGTGCTTCGCTGCACCACAGCTTGGAGGTGACGAAGAGCTCATTCCGAGAGTTGACGAGGCCACGTCGGAAGGCTTCGGCGATGGGTTCTCCGAGCGGCTTCTCGGATTGGTACATAGAGGCGGTGTCGAAGTGGCGGTAGCCGAGCTCGATGGCATCGAGGACGGCGGGCTTCACGTCCTCAGGCACAAGAGAGACGGCGCCGGTGCCCATGCCCACCAGGGGAATGGGACGGGAACCTGAGCCCAGGGCCACTTCCGGAATGATCACCATCTCTGGAAGGTGATTGTGGCTCTAGTTTCTGGATCTCGGAAACCTGTGCGCGTTGTTTGCCTTCGTCTTATCCATATGTGTTGGGTGGATGTCTGGCCAGGACACCACCTCCCAAGATCCTTTCAGTACCACGCGATGCAGCAGGAAGAAAGAAGAAACAAAACAAAAGGAAAAACAATCAAAATACGTGGATCAGCCACAAAAGGGCTCGCCTCCACGGGACATGCAAACTTCACTATGAAAAGAAAATTTTACAAAAGGAGACCTCACCCTCAACCCTTGTACACCCAATTATCTCTCACATGAAGTTCCCCTCACAAAAGCTCTCTCTCTCTTGGAGACCCCCGTGAACCCCTGAAGAGCCTGGCGACCGCTGTCCAGGAGCCTCCTGCTCCTTCTCTCACAGCACGTCCGCCTCTCTCTCTTCAATCGGGGTCGTACGGCCTTCGTACGGCGAGAAAACGAACCACACAACCCTCTGTTTCGTCACAGGCCTTTTAAAGGCTTAAACAAAGGTTAAAGCATGATTAGAAAGGGATTAGGACTCCTTAACAAAGCCAAGAAACCCTCCTGACCGTCGGATCAAGACCGGGTCCGATCGCGCTCCGGTCCACGGAATAGGGCCGTGGACCGCGAGAAACGCGTGGGAAACGCCCACGCGGTCCGCAGACCGCGTCGTGGACCACCCGGTCCACGATGGACCGGGGCAAGGGCCAGCAGGCCCGCTGGCCTGGGCCGGTCCGCGCGCGCGGGCCTGGGCCGGGCCTGCGCGCGGGCCTGCGCGCGCCTGGGCCGCGCGCCCGCGTGCGCCTGGGCCGCGCGCCCGCTGGGCCGCGCGCCCGCTGGGCCGCACACCCGCCTGGGCCGCAGGCCCCCCCGCGCGCGGGCCTGGGTCGCGCGTCCCGCGCGCCGCCGCCTGCGGCCGCGCCGCTGCCGTCCGCCGCCGGTCCTCCGCCGCCTCGGTTTTTGTGCCATCTTCGAAAGCTCGTATCTTCTCCATCCGAGCTCCGATTCAGGTGATCTTGGTCTCGTTGGACTCCGTTTTTCACCGCGAACCTCGTTGTGGGCTCAATGTGGGCTGAATCTCGAGGTGTCAAATCCTAACAATCTCCACCTCGACTCGATATTCGGCCACCTCCAAACTCCGAGAGCTTCTGGATCTCCTCGCCCCCATGCCCTGGGGCAATCGCCTGCTGATCATGGATGGGCAAACATGGGAGTCGAGCCAGGCCGCTCGATCCCATCTCCGTCGTATGCTGTGCTCCTCCTGACCTGAGACCTGCTCGGGGCATCATCCTGCGGCAATAGGAATCTTACCTTGCGACGTCGCCTCTCGTCCTCCCGAGTCTCCTGTCTCGTGCCCGATCCGCCTCCTGGAGCTCTACCTCGCTCTGGGCTCCACCTGGCTCCCGATGCTCCACCTCGCACTGGGCTCCATGCCAGGTAATAATGTCCTCTGCTCTCCTTCTTCCCCTCCAGCACAATCCTATCGCCGCGTAGCACCCTCAGGATTCCTCCACCAGCTACCGTCCTGTAGCCTCTCGAATGCAGTCTGCTAAGTGAGATAAGATTCCGCCTGAAATCGGGTATGTATCAGACCTCCCCCAATCTCCTCACTACACCGTCATGTGTCCTCCAGCTGACCGTCCCAATGCCTCTGATCGCACAGCTCGATCCATTCGGCAGATATACAGTGCTCTCACTGTTCTCCAGGGAGTCAAACTGCTCCTCTCTGCAACACACATGATAGGGGCATGCAGAATCTAATATCCACTGCTGAAAAGAAGTAGATACCTCGTCAGATATCTCCAGGACATCTCCATCTGAATCGCTGCCGGCCGTCGCTACAGCAGCCACCGTCCGATTTTTCAGTTGAGGGCAATCTCTGGCTAGATGCCCCAACTCTTCACACCGGTAACACCTGGTTTTGCTCAAGTCCCTCCTGGACTTAGACCGCCCTCGTTGCGATCTCCTGTCGCTCCGTCTACCGCCTCCTGCACCTCCAGAAGTCACCAAAGCTGAGCTATCGCCACCTGAGCTCGAAGCTGGATTCTCCCTCCTGAGAACCTCGTTCTGGAGTATCGCCGCGGTGACCTCGTCCATCTTGATAGTGCTCTTCCCCACTAGAAGAGCAGTCACCAAGGACTCGTATGAAGAAGGAAGCGACGCCAGCAAAACCAGCGCCCTGGTCTTCTCCTCAACGTTCTCGCCAACGCTGAGAAGGTCGGTGAGGATCTTCTGGAAGTGGCTCAAATGCTCCTGCACGCTCTGTCCCTCAGTCATCCGCAGTTGGTAAAACTGCCTCCAGAGGAAAAGAGTGTTGGTGAGAAACTTCGCCATGTACAACTCCTCGAGCTTCGACCACAGCACCGTCGGGGAAGTCTCGCTCAGCACATGGATCACCACCTCATCCGCCAGGTACATGCGAATGGTACTCACCGCCTGCATCTGTAGCCGTTTCCAATCCCGCACCTCCATGGTGGTCGGTTTCTCATCGCACAAGAGAGCATCGATCAACTCCTGTTGGATGAGCACGTCCTTCACCCTTGCTTGCCACAAGGAGAAATTGCTCTTACCATCAAACTTGTTGATCTCCATCCTGATTGTTCCTGTTTTCTCCATCTTCAGTCTTGCTCACCACCACTGCAATCTGCGACCTTGTACCGCCTTGCTCTGATACCACTTGTTGGGTGGATGTCTGGCCAGGACACCACCTCCCAAGATCTTTTCAGTACCACGCGATGCAGCAGGAAGAAAGAAGAAACAAAACAAAAGGAAAAACAATCAAAATACGTGGATCAGCCACAAAAGGGCTCGCCTCCACGGGGCATGCAAACTTCACTATGAAAAGAAAATTTTACAAAAGGAGACCTCACCCTCAACCCTTGTACACCCAATTATCTCTCACATGAAGTTTTCCTCACAAAAGCTCTCTCTCTCTTGGAGACCCCCCTGAACCCCTGAAGAGCCTGGCGATCGCTGTCCAGGAGCCTCCTGCTCCTTCTCTCACAGCACGTCCGCCTCTCTCTCTTCAATCGGGGTCGTACGGCCTTCGTACGGCGAGAAAACGAACCACACAACCCTCTGTTTCGTCACAGGCCTTTTAAAGGCTTAAACAAAGGTTAAAGCATGATTAGAAAGGGATTAGGACTCCTTAACAAAGCCAAGAAACCCTCATGACCGTCGGATCAAGACCGGGTCCGATCGCGCTCCGGTCCACGGAATAGGGCCGTGGACCGCGAGAAACGCGTGGGAAACGCCCATGCGGTCCGCAGACCGCGCCGTGGACCACCTGGTCCACGGTGGACCGGGGCAAGGGCCAGCAGGCCCGCTGGCCTGGGCCGGCCCGCGCGCGCGGGCCTGGGCCGCGCCTGCGCGCGGGCCTGCGCGCTCCTGGGCCGCGCGCCCGCTGGGCCGCTCGCCCGCCTGGGCCGCGCGCCCGCCTGGGCCGCAGGCCCCCCGCGCGCGGGCCTGGGTCGCGCGTCCCGCGCGCCGCTGCCGTCCGCCGCCGGTCGCCGGCGGTCCTCCGCCGCCTCGGTTTTTGTGCCATCTTCAAAAGCTCGTATCTTCTCCATCCGAGCTCCGATTCAGGTGATCTTGGTCTCGTTGGACTCCATTTTTCGCCGCGAACCTCGCTGTGGGCTCAATGTGGGCTGAATCTCGAGGCGTCAAATCCTAACAATATGCGAGGCTTTGTTGTCAGAATTTGAGGTAATTTTCAATGGTTCAGTTTCAAGATTTTGACCTTCGAAGAAGACAAGCACAAGGCTCTGTCACAATAAATGATGCGCCATGGTAAGGAAAGATGGCTAATCCTATCCATTCTTGCCCACCTATAATAGATTTAGACTAGGTATAAAATCTATTCCGAATCTGACCCGAATATTTCTTCTTCGAGACAACGAAAAATTATATGTAAAAAAATTGATTTATTATTTCATCTGACTCGATTTGTTTAACCTGTCCCACCTCACCTCAGATACAAGATGGATATGAATAATGACTCATCTTATCCATACTCGATTTTTTACCATCCCTTTTAGGAAAGCATCTGCTGAATGACGCATAAGGGCCACGTGAAACCAAGGATTGTGTATGAGTCAAAAGAAATGATTTGCAGATCCAAAAGATCATTTGGGTTGGGTTGGAATTGGTTCAGGCATATATTTAGCCAAATCTTCTTTTAGAAAAAAATAACACGAGAAAGAGGTCCTGGTTGGGGGTGAAAAGTTAATAATTGCATGAATAATGGTTTGAAAATTCTGGAAAGATGTTAGTATAGATTTTCAGTATTAATGTTGTTGGCAAGAACATGATTCAACCTTAAATTGGATCTTCAGCTTGTGAATAAATAGAGGGTTTAAGAACTTTAAATTTATGGAGTTTTGGGGTGAGACATTAGCTGGGCAGGTTTAGGTTGCATCATCTAGCGTAGGACTTGAATTAGACTCATTACATAAGCATGGTTCTGGAACAGAAAGTCATGTGACCTGGACATGATCTGTTTCTTCAAACAGATTATCTTTCTGATTTAGGCTAGATGTGTCTAAATAATTGGATCATGCATGCTAATTGGGTCAAGACCGGGTTAGATCTCAGCTTAACCCAATCCATTTACAGCCCTATAATTAGTCAGTGTGGGAGATTATTTTTACATGAACACTATATTCATAAGAGAAATCAATATAAATAGAGGACAAGAAGATATTACGTCCCAAAAATGATATAACCTTCTTAAGATTTATGAAGACCACTAGTGGTCGGAGCTTAGGACCAATGGATTTGAACAACCGACCCCATCAGAAATTAAGAAGTGATGCTATGTCGTGAGTGCCTCTAAGATACTGCTGTACTTGCACACCTCGATCTCACTTTTATCCCTTCTTACAGATCATTTTTTTTTTGGGTTTATTTCTATATTTTCTCTTTTTTATAAGAAATATGACAAATTGAAGGACATTGCTGAGCTCAAATAAGAATCTCTTCATGTGCACAAGTTGAGAGGATGGATGTTAATTAATGGATCCAGATCTTGTAGCTTGTCTATGTGTTTGGCAAGGCAGTTTGGAGCTCGTGTGCACACATGGCAAGAGGAGATTAATATAATTTGGAAGGTTAAATTTTGCTTACCTACCGCTCGGTGCATCTTTTTGTTCACGTATGCTATCATTGACAGCATCACCTCACTTGGAAAGACTTCAGGAAAAATGCTTGATGTTCGGTTCTAGAGTCGTGGCAATGTTTAACAAATACCCCACCCCAAATTTTGTTATTGAAATGATGTATTTTGAATCTCTGATTACAAGTCTACTACCATACTTGGTTTTTTCAACTACAAACCTTCTGGCTCCAATACCGCCGTCCCATTTGGACAACAGAGCTAAATTAAATTTAGACATACTTTTAACATCTAATCCTCCTAATGCATATTATAACCTCACATCTAGCAGTTATAAGAAAAGAATTTGTAGTCCAAATACTTTTATTATGTCCAACATCGATTACTCTCTCTTAACACTATTTGAATCGTGTCAACATGGGCTTGGATGATGGAGTTATGACCGAATTATTGAAGCAGCGTCAGGCTATTCTTGAGTCAGAAATTTGATGACATAATCTGTGACATTAGATTTAATATGATAACTGGATCCATGACATCATATTACTTCCAGTTGGCAAAACGTACTTCATCAAACCCAATTTGAGGGGTTGGGCCCTCTCCGTTGCAAAAAAGATAGACTGCTGCCACCCTTCTCTAACAAATCCAAAGGCCAGCAGAGGCGTCACAGAGTTGTGCTGTTGAAGGAGTTATGAGCAACCGGACGGGCGACGCAAAAAGAAACCAAACATTGGGTTCCCGTTAAATATTGGCCCCATTTGTATCACCGTCCGACTACCCTCCATCCTCGTCAAAACGTCTTCTCCGAGAATCTATTGTGCCCTACAAAAAAATCTATGCCCAACAAAAAAATCTATCTTTTGCTCTTGCTTACCCTACATTGCTGTTTCTTGTTTCCTGACGATTTCAATCCTGTCCCCTTTTTTTTTTTTATTAAGAATCCTATCCCGTTTGAGAACAATCCCGTTGACTCCACCGTCCTGTTACCAGTCCTGCTGCTCCCAAGATGACCAAGAATACTTGTCATACTATAACGACTGTGTTGGATGGATGTCTGTCACCATCTTCTAAGACTTTTTCAGTACCACGCGATGCAGCAAGAAAGAAGAAATAAAACAAAAAAAAATAATCAAAATACATAGATCAGCCACAAAAGGACTCGCCTCCACGGGGCATGCAAACTTCACTATGAAAAAAAAATTTTACAAGAGGAGATATCACTCTCAACCCTCGTACACCCAATTTCTCTCTCACAGAAAGTTCTCCCTCACAAAAGCTCTCTCTTGGAAGACCTCCCTGAACCCCTAAAGCGACCGGCATCCGCTGTCTAGGAGCCTCCTGCTCCTTCTCAGCGTCGCAGGTTCTCTCTCTTCCTCACGCAGGTTCTCTACTGTGGTTGGGTTTCTGCGCCCACGCAGACCACCAAGCCGTCGTCCCTTTGTTTCCCGCGATCAAAAAACCACCACACGTCCCACAGTTCACGCACAGCTCTTTTATAGGCTAAAACTCGTATTAGATTAAGATTCTCAATCCTAATCAAGCCCAAACACAGTTCAAATAACCCAGATCAAGGCCCCAGACCGTCGGATCAAAATCGAAAACTTCCTGGACCGTCCGATCGCGATCGTGGACCGTGAGAAACATCTGAAAAATGCCCAAGCGGTACATGCGATCCGCCATGGACCGCCTGGTCCATCGTGGACTAGGAGGCGCAGTGCCTGGGCCTGGCCGGCCTGCGCGCCGGGCTTGGGCCGCCCTCGCGCCGGGCGCCTGGGCCCAGCCCGCGCCCTGTGGGCTCGCGCGTCGGCTCGACCGAGCGCCTCGCACATTGGCCCCCCTGGGCCGCACTCCACCGCCTGCGGCTGCGCTGCCGCAGCTCGCCGGCCCGCCACCGGCAGCCGGCAGTCCTCCATCGTCTCGAGTCTCATGCCGACTTCAAAAGCTTGTATCTCCTCCATCCAAACTTCGTTTGGGATAATCTTGATCTCGTTGGACTCCATTTTTCACCACGGACCTCACTGTGGGCTCAATATAGACTGAATCTTGAGGCGTCAAATCTTAACAATCTTCATCTCAACTTGATATTTGGCCTCCTCTTAACTTTGAGAGCTTTTGGATTTTCTCGCTCCTATGCCCTGAGGCAATCGCTTGCTGATCATGGATGGACAAACATGGGAGTCGAGCCGGACTGCTTGATCCCATCTCCATCGTATGCTATGCTCCTCCTGATCTGAGACCTGCTCGGGATATCGTCTTGCTGCAATAGGAATCTCACCTTGCGACATCACCTCTCGTCCTGTCGAGTCTCCTGTCTCGTACCTGATCCATTTCTTGGAGCTCCACCTCACTCTGGGCTCCACCTGGCTCGTGAAGATCTATCTCACACTGGGCTTTCCATCAGATAATAATGTCCTTTGCTCCCCTTCTTCTCCTCCAGCACAATCCTATCACCGCGTAGCACCCTCAGGATTTCTCCACCAGCTACTGTCCTGTAGTCTCTCGAATCTAGTTTGCTAAGTGAAACAAGATTCCGTCTGAAATCAGATATGTATCAGACCTCCTCCAATCTTCTCACTGCACCATCATATGTCCTCCAGCTGACCGTCCCGATACCTCTGATCGCACAGCTCGATCCATCCGACAGATATACAGTGCCCTCACTGTTCTCCAGGGAGTCAAACTGCTCCTCTCTGCAACATACATGATAGGGGTATGCAGAATCTAATATCCACTACTGGAAAGAAGTAGATATCTCATCAGATATCTCCAAGACATCTCCATTTGAATCGCTGTCGGTCGTCGCCACAGCAGCCATTGTCCGATTTTTGAGTTGAAGGCAATTTCTGTCTAGATGCCCCAACTCCTCACACCGATAACATCTGATTTTGCTCAAGTCCCTCCTGGACTTGGACCGCCCTCATCGCGATCTCTTGTCGCTCCGTCTACCGCCTCCTGCTCCTCCAGAAGCCACCAAAGCTGAGTTACCACCACCTGAGCTCGAAGCTGGGTTCTCCCTCCTGAGAATCTCATTTTGGAGTATCACTACAATGACCTCGTCCATCTTGATAGTGCTCTTCCCCACTAGACGAGCAGTCACCAAGGACTTGTACGGAGGTGGAAGCGATGCTAGTAAAACCAGCGCCCTGGTCTTCTCCTCAACATTCTTGCCAATGCTGAGGAGGTCGGTGAGGATCTTTTGCAAGTGGCTGAAATGCTCCTGCACGCTCTATCCCTCAGCCATCCGCAGTTGGTAAAACTGCCTCCAGAGGAAAAGAGTGTTGGTGAGAGACTTCGCTATTTACAACTCCTCGAGCTTCGACCACAGCATCATCGGAGAAGTCTCGCTCAGCACATGGATCACCACCTCATCGTCAGGTACATGCAGATGGTACTCACCGCCTGCATCTGTAGCCATTTTCAATCCTGCACATCCATGGTGGTTGGCTTTTTCTCGCACAAGAGAGCATCGATCAACCCCTGTTGGATAAGCACGTTCTTCACCCTTGCTTGCCACAAGGAGAAATTGCTCTTCCCATTAAATTTGTTGATCTCCATCTAGATTGATCCTGTCTTCTCCATCTTCAGTCTTGCTCACCACCGTTGCAATCTGCATCCTTATACCGTCTCGCTCTGATACCACTTGTTGGGTGGATATCTGGCCAGGACACCACCTCCTAAGATTTTTTCAGTACCACACGATGTAGCAGGAAGAAAAAAGAAATAAAATAAAAAAATAATCAAAATACGTGGATCAGCCATAAAAGGGCTCGCCTCCACGAGGCATGCAAACTTCAAAATGAAAAAAAAAATTTACAAGAGAAGATCTCACCCTTAACCCTCGTACACCCAATTTCTCTCTCACAGAAAGTTCTCCCTCACAAAAGCTCTCTCTCTTGGAAGACCCCTGAACCCCTGAAGCGACCGACGTCTGCTGTCCAGGAGCCTCCTGCTCCTTCTCAGCATCGCAGGTTTTCTCTCTTCCTCATGTGGGTTCTCTACTGTGGTTGGGTTTTCTGCACCCATGTAGACCACCAGGCCGCCGTCCCTTTGTTTCCCGTGATAAAACAACCACGACACGTCCCACAGTTCACACACAGCCCTTTTATAGGCTACAACTCGTATTAGATTAGGATTCCCAAGCTTAATCAAGCCAAAACACAGCTCAAATAACCCAGATCAAGGCTCCAGACCGTCGGATCAAGACCGAAAACTTCCTGGGCCGTCCGATCACGATCGGTCCACGAAATAGTACCGTGGATCGCGAGAAATGCATGGAAAATGCCCAGGCAGTCCACGCAGTCCGCCATGGACCGCTCGGTCCACCGTGGACCGGGGTACAAGCCCAGGCACAGCGCCTGGGCCTGGTCCAGCCCGCGCACGTGGGCCTGGGCCACGCCCGCACCGGGCCCTTGGGCCCGGCCTTGCCCCGCGGGCCCGCGCGTCCACTTGGGCCGCACGCCCTGCATGTTGGCCCCGCCTGGGCTGCGCTCCACCGCCTGCGGCCGTGCCGCCGCCATTCCGTCGGCAGTCCTCCACCACCTCAGATCTTGTGCCGACTTCAAAAGCTTGTATCTCCTCCATCCGAGCTCCGTTTGGAGTGATCTTGGTCTCGTTGGACTCCGTTTTTTGTCGTGGACCTCGCTGTGGGCTCAATGTAAACTGAATCTCGAGGCATCAAATCCTAACAGACTGAAAATTTTACAGTATTTCTGTGAGGTTTCCACCTAGAAGACCGATTACAAAATATTATTTAAATTTTTTTGGCCCTGTATATTCAAGATATACAAAAATCGACCACTATACAGCTATATAACTAAAAATATATTTGAATTGGTCTTTTTATTCTTTTCTCGTAGGATCCTGAGGTTCTCATTAGGATCTAAATCCATTCACAGGTACTACAAATTTAATCATAAAAACTATAAAAAATCTATAATCAATTCAAATGGATTTGTGCTATAGTATTTCCTAATTTATATGAAATATCAGCTATCTATTTTGATACTATTCAAAAAAACTAGCTCAAAGTATTATTTGAGTTTTTTTTTTGACTTTATATAAGTATTCAAGATGTACCTCATACATAGCTGTTGCATGATTAAACACTCGATATGGATCCCCACAATACAGGTTTGTGAGTTTATGCATTAACATTGAAAAATTATATTTTTTCTACCAAAAATTTGTTTTTGTATATTTTCTTTTTTTTTTTGTAGGATATGTTGGGGAAGAAAGGGGTATTGGCTGGTTGGGAATATTATTTGGTCAGAAAAAGAAAGATTTTTCTTAGCCTGCTCAACTTGAATCTCTTAAAAGAAAATCAAAAAAAGATAAAAATTTATAAAAAAGAGATTTACATTCTCTTTTTTTTTTTTCCTTTGATTAGTTTATGATTCAATTAACAAATCAAACTGAGGTACATAATCTCTATTTGTAATAACAATGGTGAGATCTGCTTTTAGATAATTAAAGTTAGATTTCTCTTCTAATTTGAATAAGACTAGCGCTTCAAAAATAGACATGATTAGTAAATTAAATTTTAAAAGAATTAAAATTTTATATATGATAGATGTCAATTTTTACTTCAACTTTTCTATCACTTTACGTGGTTCTTCTTGCATTGAGAGATATATTTGATCAAATTTTTTTTTTCAAAAGATAAAACTTGAATTTCATTGAGAGGAGTGGAGTTTGGTTGCAGAAATTCGGACCGCAACTCGATTTTTTAATATAATAGATTTTGTTTTTAGACCTTATCTAGCTGGTCCTATTTATGGTAGTTAAAAGGGTCTATATCAAATCTGAACATCTTTTTGGATAAAATATTATAAATAATGATTGTTTACGCATAAAATTCAAGCCATAATAATTTAAGGACCACATCAAGTTGCTATCACCTTAGAAAAGTTTCTTTTCGGTTTAATTTATGGATAATTTTATTTTTAGATAAAAATTTAAGGGCACATCAAGTTGGATGAGGATTAAAATCAAGTTGACTCATCATGAGCATGACAGGTGGTCCCTAAAATATTTTAAAATATATTAAATGTTTTTTTTTTTTTTTTTTTTTTTTTGTAACAGGACTTGGGAAAGTCCTAACTTGCCTAATATATTATTATCAATGAGTGAGTGGGGTAGAAGGCTATAATGACTCGTCCATGTAGGTTATGGTACCTACCCCCCAATAGAAAAAAATGTTACTTACGGCATCCATGCACACAATCAATCATAGCCGGTTATTTTTATGAATCTCCCGTAGGGCGGCTGTGATACTTAGTGCACATCGCCACATGGTGCATGCGATGTTGGGAATAATTTTTTACGCTAAAATTTTGATTAGAAGTTAGATTTTACTATAGTACTTCAAAAACTTTTTTAATTTTTTTATTATTACTTTATTTTTTGCTATCTAATTCAAAATCATCAAAATTGATTTATCCATCAATAATCAGTTTAAATCAGTCAAGTATAGGACTGAAACTAGATTAGATACAGATCGGATACTAACATATCCGTATCCATATTTATTTTATCTAACGAATACAAATACGGATATGAATATTATTCGAAAGAAAAAATTCATATCCATATTTATTTTTAATGGATACGGATATAATTCGGATACTGGAAGTATGGATATAATTACGAATATAACTTAGATATTTAAATTTTATAACTAGCGAATTAAAGATATAGCTAAATATAGGATAAATCAAGTTAATAATATATTTATATATTGTATATTTTTTTAAAAAATTAATAAGTGATATATAAAATTATATAAGATTACATATAGATTCTAATGTTCGAATGCAGATGAGGTAGGTTATTATCCATATCCATATCTATTTTTTTTTATGGATATGGATATGAATATGAATATTAGTCGGATCCAAAAATTTTTATCTATATCTAAGTTGATCGGATATAAAAATAGATTCAGATGGATAATATCTATATCACTTTCATCTCTGATCAAGTACGTGGTTTGTGTAATAAATAATTCAAATACGGAGATGATTTGAAAAAGAAAAGGATGACTAATGCTACAAATAATTATAAGTTAAGGACATTTTGGAAGTTGCTTCTCCTCCCTTCTCTTCCCAATTGTGCGTCATGAGGCCACCACCTCCCTCCTAGGAAAATCCTGCTTGCCCTTGCTCCCTCATTTTATCTTGCTCCAACTCTGCTACCAGGAGCCGCACCACCACTCCACCGATGACACCCACCTGCCCCACCATAACCTCGCTCTCCTCTGCCGACGTCTATTGCAATACCCTTGCTCGCCTCTTCCCCCGTTGCCTTGACCAGCTCCTCGATCTCTGGCTGGTAATCAAGACCCGTCCCACCCTCTGCTTCTTCTTTTTCGCCTCCGACTGCTATGGCCACCTCTCCCCACACTGCCTTGATCAGCTCCTTCTTGATCTCTAGTCGGTGATCAAGCCCCCCCACCTTCCACTTCTTCTCCTGTGCCTTTGATCGCTACGATCGCCTCACCCCCTGCCACCTCGACTTCCTCCTGCTCAATCTTCGAGCAATGATCGAGCTCTACCCCACTTTTCACTTCTTCTTCGCCTCCAACCATGGCCGCTGCCCTCTCCTTCCCACTGCCTTGCCTCTTTCTCGAGACCCTTTATGCCGTTGTCAGTCCCTGAGATTGTTGCACCCTCATCGATAATATTTCTACCGATGAGCTACGTCCAGTTCTAATCTAACAGTCCGAAACTCGATGAGCAGCTCGAGCAATGGAAAGGTGGGTGGAGGCGGAAGGGGGCAGTCAGATTGGATGAGTCGAGCGACATGTAGCAGCATAGGGAAATGGATGGTGAAAAGAAATTATGGAGAAGAAGGCTCAAGAAAATAGTAAAATATTATTTTTTAAAAAATATTAAAATATTAAAAAAAAAAGAGACAAGTGGTGTTATGGTAATATTTTAAATATTTTTATGATAAAATATTATAAAGAGTATGATAGCAACATTCGCTAATTAGGGGTGTAAGCATAATCATCACGTCCAAAAAAATATCCCCGCTACCTACACTGTATTTTTTTTTCCTTTTTCTCTCGGTTTGGTACCATTCTTATCATTAAGGACTTGTTTGGTTCGTAGGAAGAACCTTTCTTTCTAAGAAGTAATGAGAAGTTATTTCTTAGAAAGTTATTTTTAAAAATAGGATTTTAATATATTTAGTTGCTCATAAAAAATAATTTATTATAAAGTAGCTTATATTTGAATGAGTATCTATTTTTTTAAAAAATTATATAAAATATCTATTATACCTTTGGTGGATATAAAAACATATATTTTTACTCACAAATTTTATATAAATATTAATATGATATTTATATTAATATAAATATCATATTAATTTATTATAATATAACATTAGAATATAATAATTTATTATATTAATATAATACTAATATATTAATATTATATTAATATAATATGAATATTTTAATAGAATAAATTTATTAATACAGATATCAATATAATATTATATTAATATAAATATTAATATTAATAAAAATATTATATTAATATAAATATTAAAATAATATTAAAATATAATAAATATTTATATAAATATTAAGATAATATTAATATTATATTATATTACTATTCAATATTTCATTCCGACCATCCATTGATATTTTACTAAATTTTAGCTATAGATCTTAAAAAGATATTTTAAGAAAAAAAAAGTATCACCACTTCTCATGTGTCGGGAAGTATCAAAATCTATCTTCTTCATGGATTTCTACTTCTCATAAAATATGAAAAGTGACTTCTCATGGAAAGTACTTTTTTCACTCTCTTTCCTCCTAAAACTCTAACCAAATAAGAAATATTTTCTCTACTTCTCAGAAAGTACCTCTTTCTCCCTCCACTTTCCGCCAACCAAACGAGTCCCAATATTAATAACCAAATGAAGGATAGTTTGGCCTGTCCATTGAGTGCAAGTAAGTGTGCCATCAACAACTGTGCCATCCCAACAACCCGTGGCTAGCAGGGCATGTAGTCCTGATAGGAGGTAATGATTCAGCGGAGATGCACATCAGGGCCCTAAGAGTTCTTCTTGATTATCTGGGATCATAAAAGAAGCTGCCAGTAGTCTCGTGCTATAATTCTTATCTATCATACTATCAGGACAGGACTTGAAGAATTCCTGATATGATTTAAAAAAATAAATAAAACTCACAAAATTTTATTGTAAGAAAATTATAAATGAGTTACATAACAACAAGAAACAAAAATGATTAAATCTGGAAGCATATTGGGCATTATCCTAAAGCATATTCCCATCTCTTATATAGAAAAATTTAGAAAAAACATCCCAAGATACAATCGGAATCCTCCGTGAGGACAACCATGAAAGAAGTTGATAGAGATCCTTCTAGCACCCAAAAAAATAAGTATAAAGGAAAAAAAATTGAAGAGAAAAGTCAAAAGAAAGAGAGGGGAGGATTACATGGGGTATCTAAAATCAGATATCAAGATGGTCCTTTTATAACTATCTAATATGACTATTTATCAGTATTTGGACTTTAAATAACCTATTAAGGCCTTTAATAAGGAGCCCAACGATTAGAAAATAAAAACAAGATTAAATACACATAACCATTTGGGCTTTTGCTAACCTATTAAGGACTGTAATTAGAAACGCAATGGTCAGAAATTAAAAGTACGATAATAAAGAGATTAATGGCACTATAAATATTTAAACAATAAAATTGAAAGATAAGGTTAAAATTCTTAAGGAAATTTTAAAAAAATTTTGAGTTTTTCCTTTTGAATTCCCTCCAATAATTCCTCACCAAACTCAAAATTTTTTAAAAATTTATAAAAAAATATAAATTTCATAGTGCTTATATTATGCAATAGGTAAGGTGTCTTTACAAGACTTAGCCTCATTTAATATGAATAGCTTCTATCTAAAGAAATCAGGATGAACCAGATCTTGAACTATATTCTTGTGATCTAGACTTCAACTACTAAATGCATAGTATAGAATTCTCCATCGTGAGTCTATAAATTAGTGGGCCCTGCACATGTATCTTGATTCTTCATGAGAGTTATTAGAGATAAACCATTACTCATATCAATGGCCATGTACAAATACTCTCTCATATAGGTGAGTCTCTTCAGGGATGTTTATAGTATCACATCTTAAAGAATATCTCTCAGATCTCATTTAGAGATAA
>NC_025995.2:82753511-82864329 GCF_000442705.2 Elaeis guineensis | reverse complement strand
TTGACTCTAACAAGATGATCTGAAGTTGCTTTGATATCCGTGCTATATATCAACCTCATTTGATCATATCAAGGATCTTTCAAATTCATTATTAAAGAATCCTATTGATTGATCTTGACCTTAATTCGATCTGTGCTTCATGATTTCTTGATCAAGTCACTTAAATCTGACCCTCAGATCAGAGACCCTAAATTATCCTGGTATCTGGATGGACTGACACATCCGGACAACAATCCTCTTTCCTTATGATTTAATCTTATTATATTTATGAAATAGAAATTGATGATGATTTGATATTTTAAATAGGATTAGCTGATTATTTAATAAAGTCTGATGATCTAAGATGAACGAGGTAAGTGGATCTTATGCTCCTTATTTATTTTTAAATGATCATATTTTTATGTAAAGAATTGCTATTGATGAAATCATAATTTTTCATAAAATAAGGATTGGCATATGTGATATGAAAAAGCATGTTTTATTATGAGTATTGATTTCATGAATATGTCTTATGAAAATAGCATGATTATGAAGCATGAATTTCATTATTTTTCCATCTATGTATATGTATGCTTTAAAAAAAAGATATATGATTTCAAGGCTCTCAGATGGCTATGAATGAATCCTTCGGGAAGGTCGACATCCGGAGCTGCATCCACACGAAACATAACCCTGCCAGCGAGTATAAAGTTGGCACATAAATTAAGAACTCTGTCTATTAAGAAATATGGTCCTGTCACGGTATAATAGTGACCTTAGCACGAATATCTGTGAGCAATGTTTTGAAACATGACATGAATACACGATGAAAATGATTTACGATTCATGATTGTGAAATATACATGATTTATGCATGCATGATGAGTTTATAACTTGTTTTGTTATATGCTCTATGAAATATTTTATTTTATATTATCTGTTATTTTCTAATTATTGCATT
The DNA here is from genome assembly GCF_000442705.2 of Elaeis guineensis. Classification (NCBI taxonomy): domain Eukaryota; kingdom Viridiplantae; phylum Streptophyta; class Magnoliopsida; order Arecales; family Arecaceae; genus Elaeis; species Elaeis guineensis. The sequence continues at coordinate 82,863,389 of NC_025995.2, read as the reverse complement.
ATCATGAAAAATTATGCTTGATCCGATAAGGAAGTGCAAGTTCTACTTACTGGGCTAGTGTAGCTCATATTCTTTTTATTTTCTTTTTATTGAACAGAGAAATAAGGTTAGGATCGGTAAAAAGAATTCAAGCTTGAAGATCGGTATAGCAAGCTGAAAAATTTGACAACAGAAGTTTAAATTATTTTATAATCATGAATTTATAGTTATTTATGAATGTTGAGATTCGGATTAGTACTTGCTTTTGGATTTAGATGCTCTGAACCAATATTGGTTCGATTATTTGATGAATAATAGAATTGAATCTTTTTATTTGACGGATTTTAAATGATTATGATGGATTGGCTTCGTGTTATCGTGGGCTCCATCCCTCGGTAGCATGGCCGTGTTATGTCCCAGATTTGGGGCATGACATTTTATGGTATCAGAGCTTAGGTTATAATCTTGGAGATTATGATATAAATAATATAAATAATTAGGATATGATAGAATAATATCAGAGCTTAGGTTTAAGATCATTGAGATTATAAAGTGATATCAAAATTTTATGTATGATCAATAGGATGTGACCGAGTGGAGTATAATGGATAACATCAGAGCTTAAGATTATGATCATTAAGGACGCGATAGAATGATATAAAGTTTAGATTATGATCACTAGAGAATATGACTTAAGTGGTATTTGAGCTTAAGGTTATCATTATTCGAGATTGTGACTTTAGTGATATGTGAACTTGAGACTAAGATCATGAGGAACATGATAGATATAAAAGAAAGGATTCAATAATTTGATTTCGAATCAATAGGTATTATGATGAAATTTATGCATAAGTGGCATATGAGGTCTATAATAGAATTGACGAGTTATATCATAAATTTCAATTAGCAAGGTTGACCTGAGTACGAGAAGTGCTGACCCTAGAATGAAGTGGGAGGTATTAATATATTATGTTAGGTATATTTGATGATATTGGAATGCTAAACCTATATGGATAAAGGATATGATAATTTTGCTGATTTTGATGTTAATTTCTTTGCAAAAAAAGGTTGGTTTGGAAGTTGTCTAAATGATTGTAAGGTAAATCGAAGGTTAACTCAAATTAATTCTAGACATATTGGATTCTTGAGGAGTGGTGAAGCTTATGTAATAAGTTTAAACATAGAAGGTGGATGAATATTTAATTTTGATGTGCTATGTCTAAGAGATAGTAATGACAAGGAAACCTTAAATTTTATCCTAAATTGTATATGAAATCTGAAAGTTGGATCTATCTCTGATTGATTTAATATACAAAGATATTTTTATTTTTGATAGACTTAGATAATTTGGTAAGTTGAGATCAGAGTGCGCAGCAAAAACATGGTGGTCTGAATTGATTAGAAATATTAATCCTTTAAATCAAAGGATATTATGAAATACGTTAGTTGTAAATAAGGATGGATTTTACTGATAATAAATGGATGCTAGAGAAAAAAAAAATCTGTCTGATCAAGGAAAGACTCAAAGCAGCACAGGATAGACAGAAGAGTTGGACAGATAGAAAAAGAAGAGAATTGGAATTTCACTTCGATGATCATATTTTTCTAAAAGTATCACATACAAAAAGTGTCATGAGGTTTGGGAGACATGGCAAGCTGAGTCCGTGATATATTGGACCTTTTGAAATTTTAAATTGAGTAGGAGATGTTGCATACGAACTAGCCTTACCACCAGATTTATCCAAAGTGCACAATGTCTTTCATGTTTTACTACTGAGGAAGTTTGTACCTGATCCAAACAGTGTGATAAAGTATGAGCCATTGTAAGTTCATGAAGATCTAACCTATGAAGAATTTTCTCTCTGAATTATTGATCGAAAAGAGCAAGTTCTAAGACGGTGCATCATTCCGTATGTAAAGATTCATTGGAGTAATCATGAAGAGAGAGAGACCACATGGGAGCTTGAAGATGATATGAAGACGAGATATCCACACTTATGTGAAAATGTGAAAATAAAGGTATGTTAAATTTTGAGGACAAAATTTTTTTTAAGGGGGGTAGAATGTGATAACCCAGCCTATTAAACCAAAAGCCCACTAAGCCCAAAAAAAAAAAAAAAAAAATAGGGAGGAAGACTCCCGAACGGAGTCTTTCTCTTCCCCGTTTCCGATCAAAAATCAGAGTCCTAGGACCATTAAAAGACCCTAGGACGAGCTCTATAAGAACCCCCCTCCTCTCCTCTAAGTGTTGATCCATCAGCCACCGACGATCGCCAGAGTTTTTCTCCGATTTTCCTGATTGAAGCCGCGGTGCTTCAATCTGTACTCACCGCGATTTCATGCCGGTGGGGGTCATCGGAGGTTGTGGTAAGACCTCCTTCCTCTTCCCCTCTTCTCTCCCTTCTTTTCCATGCCTGTGGGCACGATGGCCGGCGACGGGTGTCATCGGATTTTGTTGGAAAAGAAAACCCCCTGTTCACGCTGCTTCTTTTCTCTGATTTTTCGGCACCGACGGTCACGCCGACCGCCGGCTCTGGCCTCTCCGAACCCGGGAGAGTCGCCTGTTGCCGCCGGCCACCACCGGGCATGATATGGCCGTGATCAGTCGGTCAAGGCACGGGGACCTCTAGGTCGCCTGTTTCGGCCCAATGAAAGCCCGGGAAGAAGAAGAAAAGAAAGAAAAAGAAAAAAAGGAAAAAGGAAAAGAAAAGAAAAAGGAAAAAGAAAAAGAAAAGAAAAAGGAAAAAGAAAAAGAAAAGAAAAGAAAATACAAAATAGAAAAATAAAATAAAAAAAATAATAAGAAAAGAGAAAAATTTCCTCTCTCCCCTCTTTCTCCCTCTTTCTCTCTCTTTCTCTCTCTATTTTCTCTCTCTAAAAAGAAAAAAAAAAGAAAAAGAAAAAGAAAAAGAAATATATATATATATATAATAATAAAAATAAAAAAAAATACATGTGAGAGAAAATTTTTCTCATCTCTCTCTTAAGTCTTTCTCTTTCTAGAATTGGACTTTCTCTCTCTACCTTCTCTCTACATTTTCTCTCTCTAGATTCTCTCTCTATTTTCTCTCTCTAGATCTTTCTCTCTCATTATGGATTTTGTCTCTCTAGAATTATTCTCTCTCTGATTGCATCATAGACCCTAGGATAAACTTGAGATGAAAATATGATGATCTGAGACTGCTCCGAAATTCGTGCAGTAGATTAGATCCTGATCCGATCCTTCTTCGAAATTGATAACATCGATCATGGTTAATCCATATTAAGTCATCCTGATATAACCTCTGATGATCTCAATCATGATTGTCACTTTTGAAGGATACGAAGATTCTCTCTCCACTTTCTCTCTCTACTTTCTCTCTCATGACTGACTTTCTCTCTCTAAAAAAGGTCTATGAATCTTGTATCGAGTTATGCCTTCATCTTTTAGAAGCTCATATTGACTCTAACAAGATGATCCGAAGTTGCTTTGATATCCGTGTTGTATGTCAACCTCATTTGATCATATCAAGGATCTTTCAAATTCATTATTAAAGAATCCTATTGATTGATCTTGACCTTAATTCGATCTGTGCTTCACGATTTCTTGATCAAGTCACTTAAATCTGACCCTCAGATCAGAGACCCTGAATTGCCCTGGTATCTGGATGGACTGACACATCCGGACAACAATCCTCTTTCCTTATTATTTAATCTTATTATATTTATGGAATAGAAATTGATGATGATTTGATATTTTAAATAGGATTAGCTGATTCTTTTAATAAAGTCTGAAGATCTAAGATGAACGAGGTAAGTGGATCTTATGCTCCTTATTTATTTTTAAATGATCATATTTTTATGTAAAGAATTACTATTGATGAAATCATAATTTTTCATAAAATAAGGATTGGCATATGTGATATGAAAAGGCATGTTTTATTATGAGCATTGATTTCATGAATATGTCTTATGAAAATAGCATGATTATGAAGCATGAATTTCATTATTTTTCCATCTATGTATATGTATGCTTTAAGAAAAAGATATGATGATTTTAAAGGCTCTCATATGGCTATGAATGAATCCCTTCAGGAAGGTCGACATTCGAAGCTAGCATCCACACGAAACATGACCCTGCCAGCGAGTATAAAGTTGGCACATGAATTAAGAACTCTGTCGATTAAGAAACATGGCCCTGTCACGGGTATAATAGTGACCTTAGCATGAATATCTGTGAGCAATATTTTGAAACATGATATGAATACATGATGAAAATGATTTACGATTCATGATTGTGAAATATACATGATTTATGCATGTATGATGAGTTTATAACTTATTTTGTTATATGCTCTATGAAATACTTTATTTTGTATTATCTGTTATTTTCTAATTATTGCATTATCATGAAAAACTTATGCTTGATCCGATAAGGAAGCGCAAGTTCTACTTACTGGGCTAGTGTAGCTCATATTCTTTTTGTTTTCTTTTTGTTTGAACAGAGAAATAAGGTTAGAATCGGCAAAAGGAATTCAAGCTTGAAGATCGGCATAGCAAGCTGAAAAATTTGACAACAGAAGTTTAAATTATTTTATAATCATGAATTTGTAGTTATTTATGAATGTTGAGATTCGGATTAGTACTTGCTTTTGGATTTAGATGCTCTGAACCAATATTGGTTCGATTATTTGATGAATAATAAAATTGAATCTTTTTATTTGACGGATTTTAGATGATTATGATGGATTGGCTTCGTGTTATCGTGGGCTCCATCCCTCGGTAGCATGGCCGTGTTATGTCCCGGATTTGGGGCGTGACAACAGGATGGTAGCTAATGGAGGAATCCTAAAGGTGCTATGCGATGATATGATTATTCTGGAGGGAAAGAAGAGGAGGAGAGGACATTATTATCTGGCAGGGAGCCCAGTGTGAGGTGGAGCTTCAGGAGCCAGAAAGAGCCCAGAGCGAGGTGGAGCTCCAGATGGAGATGGATCAGGTATGAGACAGGATACACGGGAGGATGAAAGGCAATATCGTAAGGTGAGATTCCTATTGCCACAGAATGATACCTCGAGTAGATCTTAGGTCAGGAGGAGCACAGCATATGATGAAGATGAGATCGAGCGGCTTGGCTTGACTCCAATGTTTGTCCATCTATGATCAGTAGGCAATTGCCCCAGGGCATGGAGGCGAAGAGATCCAGAAGTTCTCAAAGTTAGGAGGAGGCCGAATGTTGAGTCGAGATGGAGATTGTTAGGATTTGATGCCTCGAGATTTAGTCCACATTGAGCCCACAACGAGGTCTGTGATGAAAAACGGAGTCCAATGAGATCAAGATCACCACAAATGGAGTTCGAATGGAAAAGATATGCGTGAGAGAAGTCGGCATGAAATCCGGAGCGGCGGAGGACCACTGGCAGCCGACGGCGGGCCAGTGGAGTGGCGGTGGCACAGTCGGGTGAGGCCCAGGCACGGCAGCACACGGGCTGGGCATGGCAGGGCACGACCCAGGCCCGGGCGCACAGCGCACGGCCCAGGCCCAGGCGCGCGAGTGCACGGGCCGACCCAGGCCTAGGAATGCGAGCGCGCGGGCTAGCCCAGGCCCGAGCGCACGGGGCGCAGCCCAGGCCTAGGCGCGTGGGCGTGGGTGCGGCCCAGGCCCACGCGCACCCTTGGGAGCCCGTTGCCCGGTCCACCATGGATCGGACGATGCACAGTCAACCGTGTGGACCCGTGGGCATTTCCCACATGTTTCTTGCGGTCCACGGACTGTTCCATGGACTAGCATGCGATCGGAGGGTGTGGGTTGATTCTGGTGTTGATCCGACAGTTCAGAGACTTGGTTTGGATTTGATTAGGAGTCCTAAACATGTTCTAATTGGTTTCTAAGCCTTTAAAAGGCCTGATGCTAGAACAGGGGACGTGGTTGTGGCGCAGAAGGCTTCATGTGGAAAATCCAGAGAAGAGAACCCGCGAAGAGAGAGAGAGATGCGTGGTGCTGAGAAGAAAAGGAGCAGAGAGACTTCTGGACAGTAGATATCGATCGCTTCATGGGTTCAGGGGGGACTTCATAGAGAGAGAGCTTTTATGAGGAAGAATTTTCTGTGAGGGAGAAATTGAGTATACGAGGGTTGAGGATGAGATCTTTTCTTATAATATTTTTTTTTCTCATAGTAAAGTTTGCATGCCCCGTGGAGACGAGTCTTTTTTTGGCTGATTCATATATTTGATTGTTTTTTATTTTATTTCTTTTTTTTTTCTGCTGCATCGCATGGTATCGAAAAGATCCTGAAACTGGACAGACATCTATCCAACACAAGAAGCAACCTGCTGAACAGCCATCCAGCTCTTCCTCCAGAAGACAGGCCCCTCGGCCCAGGACGGAGGCAAGTCCGGAACTTGCTCTAGAAACCTAAGCAGCAGCTAGTCAGCCATCAAAACACAACGTTCACGGATTCGGTATGGACTAGCCATTGGCTGCTTTCTCTATACCACGCATTCATCCTTAGACCAGATCCATGGAGCCAACCAGCTACCATCATCACATTAGGACTCAGCTGTCAACAGGTAGGGTGGATAGGTTTCGATTCAAATTCAAACTCCACCCTGCTGCTTTCTCTGTCTTCAAGGACAAAGATGGAATATTTGGTGAAGTCTCCTACAGGTATTCTTGAGGACCTAAAGTTCCTAGAGCCTTGAGATCTAAGCTCAGAAAGTGACAGTCAACTCAACTTTTTAACCACTGACCAAGAAGCAAGGTACGGCTCAATCTCAACAACCAGGGCCAATCAAGCGGGTTTTTGCTAGACTTCCATCGGCGACTCAAGAAGCAGAGGTCCAACAATATTAGCAACCTTCCAACAAGGATCCCCCCACAAGCTTTCCCATGCGAAGAGGGATGCCACTACGCCAGCCAAGCGGAGTGGCCGATTACGATAAAAAAAAATCAAATCACTGGGGCTAATTGAAGACTCGTTAAGGGAGGCAGATATCCTGTTCCTGAATTCTCTCACAGCAGCTCAAATTTCCGAACTGGGGAAGAAATGCGGGATGATTTTTGAACCTTGGGATCACATGAATCCTATCGAACAATTACAAGCGATGGAGATCCAACGTTGTGGAAAGGCTACTGATCGGGTTTCTGATCCCGCAGCCAAATGAAAATCAGCAACAAGCTTATCATCTGCAGCTTGGTAACTTTTTGTATGCGCTGTCATCTTTTGATGCACCAAATCCATATTTTGTACTCTGCATATGCCCATATCCCGTACGTGCTATATCGCACAGGGTGCTTCCTCTACGGGGACTCTAGAACTTAACTGTAGTCTAAAGTCAAGTCAAGTTCTACTTCAGTTATGCATGTTCTCTTTAGACTTAAACAACAGAATCTACTCTTGGGATGTCAACTGGTCTGTTTATTGACTTATATAGATGATACTTAGTTGGAACACGCGAGGAACTGGTCGACCAAAGAAAAAGCGAGCGATCAGAGAAATCATCAAGCAGACGAACTGCTCAGTAATTTGCATACAGGAAACTAAACAAAATCAAATGAACAATAGACTGCAGAGATTGATTTGTGGCCCTAAATTAGAAGCTTGGATTTCATTAGATGCTTCAGGAGCAGCAGGAGGTTTATTAACTAGCTGGAACCCAAATGACTTTGAGGGAAGTCTTATTCAAAAGGGCAGTCATTCTCTTTCCATCACTCTGAGATGTAACTCCTCTCCCTTCAAGTTTATTCTATCCAACATTTATGGACCTCTCACAGTCACAGTGAATGCCAAGAATTATTTGCAGAACGTTGCAAACTGAGAGAAAACAATATAGTACCTTGGGTTTTGATAGGGGATTTCAATGCAGTTAGGTGCTCATCTGAGCGAAAAGGATCTACTTACTCTAAGCGTACCAGCAGAATCTTCAACAGCTTCATCAATTCTCAGGTGCTAATGGAACTAAAGCCCCCAAATAGGCACTTTATGTGGTCCAACTTCAGGGAGGAGCCCTCTCTAGCAAAATTATATCGGTGCTTCGTCTCAATTGAATGGCTCAACAAATTTTCCTTGTCCATACTATTATCGCTGCCCAGATATACCTCCGATCATACTCCTATGCTCTTGAAATCAGTTGCAAATATACAAGGTAACATTCCTTCAATTAAACGTTTCAGATTTGAGAACTTTTGGACCACTTTTGCAGGGTTTCATAGCATGATATGCTCCTGGTGGGAATTGGAACCGAATTACGAAGATATAACTGCGACCATTGTCAGAAAACTCCGGTCAATCAGGGCGAAACTCAGAGTATGGAATCGAACCAGAGTGGGTAACATTCTTGTGAAGAAAAATGAAATATTAGACAGAATTGACCATCTAGATACGGAAGAAGAAACATGGAATCTACAAGCAGCAAAACTTCATGGTCGGGAAAATTTAAAAACGAGACTTCAGCTGTTGCATCATGAGGAAATACTTTGGAAGCAAAGATCTCACATCCGATGGTTCAACTGTGGTGATCGTAATACGAAATTTTTTCATATTTGGGTCAGTAACAGAAAATGAAAGAACCTTATACCTGAATTAAGATAGGGAGACCCATTTTAGCGGACCAGGAGAAAATACAGAGTAGCTTTCGCGACTATTACCTAAATTTGTTGGGTAACCCGGTAGAACCCTGTATACTGGCTGATTGGAAATCATTATATCCCAACGGTCCACTGGACTTATCAGAATTGGATGCTCCATTTAGAGAAGAAGAAATCAAAGAAGCGGTGTTCCAAATAGCATCTGACAAAGCACCAAGACCGGATGGTTTCTCCTTTCTATTCTATCAACGGTATTGGGAAATCATCAAAACAGACTTGATGAAATTCTTCCAGAGTTTCTATGATCATCAAACCGCATTGGATAGAATAAATTACTCATATATTAACCTCATTCCAAAGAAAGATTCAGAGTGCACAGTGAGAGATTATCAACCAATCAGTGTTGTAAACGGCGTTGTTAAGATCCTCTCTAAAGTTCTTTCAAATAGGCTAGCTAACAAGCTGGATAGTCTGATCTCGCCCAACCAGTCTGCATTCATAAAAGGCCAAAATATTGCAGACATGTTTGCAGCAGCAACAGAAATGGTATCACAGGTACACAGATCCAATGATCAAGGAATAATATATAAATTGGACTTCGAAAAAGCATTTGACAACGTAGCTTGGCCAGTTTTACTAGACCTACTCGGGGCAAGAGGATTCAGTGATAGATGGCGGCGTTGGATATAGGAACTCATCACCACAGCCAAATCCTCTATTATCGTTAATGGTTAAGTGGGGAAATCCTTTAGACACCATGGAGGTCTTCGACAAGGAGACCCCTTATCGCCACAACTGTTTAACCTGGTTGCAGATGTATTAAACCAAATCCTAAGGTTAGCAGCAAACAACAACGTTCTCGAAGGCATTGGTGAGCAAAGGATCACCGGTCAATTTCAGAGCTTGCAATTTGCAGATGACACTTTAATCTTCTGTAGTGCGCAACAGAGACATACTCAATCAATAAAGTTTATATTATATTCCTGTGAATTGCTTTCAGCATTAAAGATCAACTTTGCTAAATCCACTGTACTTGGACTGGGATTGTCACAAAACAGGAGAAACCACATTGCCGCCACACTTGGAAGCACAACCTCACAATTTCCTCTGAAATATTTGGGAATGCCATTACACTACAAGAGGCTGAAGATGCTAGATTGGCTACCTCTAATTGGAAAAATCAGGAAAAAACTCGCTACCTGGAAGGGTAAATTTTTATCTCTAGCGGGTAGAATAACACCCATCAATTCTGTAATTTGCCCAGTAGTGGTGTTTTGGATGTCCAATTTTTTATTCCCACCAGGGATTGTCAAACAAATAGACAAATTACGTCAGGCCTTTCTATGGAGCAGTGAAGAAAGATTAAAGATGGGAAACTGTTTACTCAAGTGGACATCGGTCTGTCGTCCAAGAGATTATGGAGGTATGGGGATCACTGATATCACACTACTTAATAAACTCCTGTTATGTAAATGGTGGTGGAAATTATTTATTAAAGCTCCCAAACCGTGGAACATCCTTATTAAAAAAGGATATTATAAAAATCAAGAGGTATTAATAAAATCATTATGTCAAAAGAAGCTGTCCTGCCTTTGGAAAGATCTTCAGCAGGTTACAATGTTGTTCCGATTCTTGGTAAAATTCAAGGTCAAAAATGGTCTGCGCACGCTTTTTTTGTATGATGTGTGGCTTCAACATCATTCACTCATTGACCACTATCCTGGATTATACACTCTCTGTCATAACAAAGAAATGGTTGTTGCAGAAGTCTTGGATGCACTCAAGCAGCATAAGTGTTGGCCTGTTAATGCAGGGACGAATATATCTATAGAAATTCAGACCTTCTTGTGGGATCTGTGAGTGGTAAATATCTCCCAACATCCCGATGAAATAGCAGGCAGGTGGTTCACAGCGGAAAAATTGCCAATCAGATTCTGCTACAGGTATTTCTTCAATGGGCCGTAGTACCGTACAGTGATATGGAGAATTAAAATTTCAGAGAGGGTCAGGTTCTTCTTATATTTAGCTTATCAAGGAAAAATTCAAACCAAAAATAATCTCATCAAACGAGGATGGAACGGATCGGACACGTGTTCTTTATGTGATGCTGCGTCCGAGACGGCGGATCATTTACTTCTACAATGCTCATTTGCAAGAAAGGTTTGGAACTCACTTCTGAAAGAGTATCACCCGGAAGATCTCCCTCCCTCACAATCAGAACTATGGGATGTATGGCGACAACAGCACTTCAGGCGAAATACTCTTAAGAGATTGGACATGCTTATTGCAGCAGGACTTTGGAGCTTATGAAAAGAAAGAAATAAGCGTTGTTTTAATTTTCATGCTTTTCTCCCAAATTCGGTAGCTAAACAGATGGCTAGACTATTCTTGACCTGGTCAGAACTTGCTCAGCAATCTGATGATGAACAGATTTCACCGATTAGGCAATCACTAGTGGATTTTTTGGGCAAGCTGAACACCGTCACTCCGTCAAATCTCTGGGAACATTCTGAAGGTCTCTAATGGGAAGGCACCCCCCATCCGCAACATGGTCTCCACTCAAACTCCATTACCTTCTCCTATACTGTTTAACTCCTACTTAATTTATTTATCATAATGTAAGTCACTCTATTATTCTGTATCTTCTGCTGTAACCCGAACTATTATGTCTGAACATATTTATATTTATGTTAATATAATTTGAGTTAGGTCTTCACTAACTCATTTACATCAAAAGAAAAAAGAAACCTAGATAATACCTTTCAACTAGCTTTTTTGGGGAGGTCACAGGTTCTTACACCTTTTAGCCACATAGGTCTAGAGTCTAGGGCATTGGTGCCAAAGAATCTCTATCTTTCTAACATCACTTTAATGAGTCTTTTCTTGAGCTCTTGTTGTACCAAGTCTTAGGATTCTTCCTCCAAGTCCAACAAGTGAATTCTTCCGAGCACGCGCTTCTTTTTCTCCGCAACATTTACAACTTGTTCCTTGCTCCATTGCCTGAATTTATGCCTTAAAAACCTCAACTTCAAGGCTAGGTTAGCAATAGTATTGTCCTCAACTTCACGACTAGGTTAGCAACAGTGTTGTCCAAAACCTGTACCAAGTTCCATCATGAAGGAATCAAGTCTTGTCATGTTCAGTGAAAACTTCCCAAACCTGTACCAAGTTCCATCATGGAGGAATCAAGTCCCAAAACTTGTCAGGTTCGGTGAAATCTTCTCGAACTTGATGATACAATATTACTGGAAGACTTGGCCCATATTTAAGAGAACGAGCAATAATCAAAAGTTGGTGATGTCAAAGCTCTACACACAACTTGCGAGTGAACATCCTCCCATGCATCAGAAATTAGATGCTTGTATAACTTTGTCTCTGATGGAGAACCCTCTCGTTTTGATCAGTTGACATTCTTTCCATTGTGTGGCAGATCAATAAGGTTGTTCCTACAGATAAAGCCATTAAAAACAGGCATTGCTCGGCATGAACGATGACACCAAACAGCCATTAACAGAAGATCCGATTCAAACTCTCCATGACTCCGTAAGCCAAGCGAAAAAAGAGCACTTTCTCAGATATATGCAAATCTTCAACCCTCTGAGAGTGAAAAGAGTATTATGATAACTACAGATTGAAACTACCGATAGAGTGACGACTAAAAACAGCCTCATGATCAAGCTGCTTGCTTTTCCAATAAACAAATATATAATTTTATCATTTCAAGGCTTCTGATTAATGCTGACACTCGGAGCAAATTATTGAACTATATGCTAGTGAACTTGTAAAAATACAAATTAAGGGCATGCTTATACAGCATTATTCTCGAAACATTCCAAGCATACTAATACATTACATTTGTGCTCGAGTTTGTGAAACATTCTAAGAGCTTTTGGCTATGGGCAACTTCTATTGGTAATCCTTGGATTTATAATTTGCTGTTGCTAGCTTGCCTCCTTCTGCTCACATGGATTCTTGGATCAATAACTACGAAAAAGGAACTTTTTTATTCATATGCTCAACCTACAAACAGGACAAGAAAAAGATATTACTTAGGGTTGCATGAGACACGAGGGCGAGAAAAATGACTAGCAGACTAGGACTGTTGCAGATGTAACCTTTTATCCTTGGCATGTAACTATGTTTGTCTAAAATCCATAATCTTTACCTGAGTTTTATCACTCAAAATCTGAGATGTCGGGAGATCTGATAGACCCTCCGTGGGAGAGGAAAGACAGTATGTGAAATTTCTTACTTTGTGGAATTTGACTAATTTTTTGACGTTCTTCATCGCTTAGTTCCCAATCAAAGATTTTGATATTTTCCTTGAGCCTTTCCTTGTTGAAGCTTTTTACTATCATGCTCACTCCTTGCTCATATCCCCATCTAAGGGAAACCTGGAAGAAATATACCAATTAAACAAAATAATGGAGGATAAATATTAGTGATCAATCTAAGGGAGTGTAATATTTATTTACCTTTTGAACTTATTTGTGCTTTTGAGATGAACAGAGCTTCCTATTTCAAAGTTATAATCTTATTCTTTTCTTTGGGCTTCTTTCCAACCAATCAATTATATATATTCCATGGCAGATCAAACCTTTCTTAAATTTGTCCTTGCCTGGTACCAGCACCAACCTTAGAGGCCTGACAACTGGTGTTAGAATCTTCTAGAATACTTCCATGGATGATGGTGGGTTTACAACTTGATTTGCTCGGTTGACAATGGTGGTGGTGGTGATGATGATGATGATATCCACACAACATAAACTAAAATTTCTTTAGTTTACTACTATCTTCGAATGCATACAATCCTATGATGGCATATTACTTGAAGTATCATGTTTACTTGATATAGGCTAGGCTATTGAAAATGGATGACTACTAGGAAATAGCAGGGCTCACCACCATACATGTCTAGAATAAAGCATGCAATCAAGTTGGTAAAGAAATTTAGATTTGCAGAAACTCAGAATACAGTTAATTTCGATTTGAATGGCTGCAATTTAAGATTCAAGTTCAAACTAAGGAAGGGACATGATAACTACCTGAGCCACAGTCTTTCCCTTGGCCTTTGCTATCTCTTTGAGCACCTCTGACTCCATTACAAGGTTCCTGCTTCCTGGGAAAGATTGGCCTCCTATAGGAGAGTAGGCAGTCACATGAATACCCCTGTCATTGCAGAATTTCCTCAAATTCTTCTGTTGCCAAAGTGGATGCATCTCCACCTACAATATTAATATGCTCTTATTAGAATCAAGACAATAGATTTAGATACCTCCCATTATAGAATAATAATCAACAAACCTGGTTCACGGCTGGAGATATTTCAGCAAACCCAAGCAATTCTTCTAATTTCTTTCCTGAGAAATTGCTAACCCCAATTGACTTTACCAAACCGAGCTTTTGGCACTTCTCCATGGCTTCCCATACAGACTTCAAGTCTCAGGGAAGAATGACTTCCTCGTTTATAGGGCTATTATATGCTCCAGGCTTTAAGCACATAGGACAATGGATGAGATAGAGATCAAGGTAATCCAATTGGAGGTTACTGCATCCGGAACATAAAGCATCAAAATATAAGTGATTGCAAGATGGAATGGTGAACATGATTATATAACATATTGGTTTCATTCATCTTCCATTTAGATGGTTTTTTCCTCTAAATTTTGAAAGGTGCTTTCCTGAGTGTTTGATATGGTTAATTGTTACATCGCTTCAATAAAGTGATTGATGCTACTATGGGTGTCATTTTTGAAAAATAAAAGAAAAGAAAAAGGAAAGGAAAGGAAAGGAAAGAAGGAAGAAAAAATGTAATATGGTCAAGGAGCAGTAACAATTCAGGTTTTCTACTTTATTTTGATATTAAAGGCCTTTTGTTCCTACCTTGATTTGGATTATGTAATTTTTCATTTTTGTGAATCTTGATTGTTGTGTCAAGGCTTCGAGGATGCTGATGTGGTCAAGGGTGGAGGGAGATCCAGAAGCCAGGATATCAAGACAGACCTGCGAAAGAAGTCCGCTCGCACCAGAGGTGGGGGGCCTCCGACGGGGGACCTTCTGATGCTTAAGTCAGCCGAAGCTTGAACGTAGATAGAGAGAGTATGAGAACTAAGAATGGCTTGGATTGGCTTGCCAGAGCTTGCCTGAGGGTTCTCTCATTACGTCATATAGGGAGATGTCAAAGTTTGTTATTCATAGGCCCATAGGCTATCAAGCCTGAGCTTGTTGGTAGTTAGTCGTGGGTGTTTGTTATGCCTATGTGGCCACATTCCAAGAGTTGGTTAGAAGATGCCAACAGATTGCCTACATGGTCCGATAAGTCGATGAATTGAGGTCGGCCCATGGCCGAAGTGCCGTCCCATCAAATCTACATCGGTACCGATCGTGGAACCCTATTCTTGGTGGTTGGTGGGATCCCAACCTGGAGATCGGAGTCAACTGTGGACTTCATCCTCATTAACAATGGATATCGACCTGGAGGTTGATAGAGTCCCGACCCGAAGGTCAGCTGAGGATTGACCCAGAGGTCAATAGAGTCCCAACCAGGAGGTCGGCTGAGGATCAACTCGGAGGTCGGTTGATGTTTGAGCCAGTGCAATGATTTTGCCTAGACTTCATGTGACAGATCTGATGGTACACACGACCATCCTGGTATTTTCATCGATCCAAAATTTTTGGAGACGAGTCCCGAGGTTCATGTTTGAGGTGGTATAACTCCATAACACTTGCTCCCCACTTTCGAGTTTGAAGTGGTTGCTTCGGATGAAGGGAGTAGTAGTTCTTAGAACTTGTCGAATGGACAAATCCGAGTCATTTGATCTTCGAATGAATTGTGACGTTGCTTCATAGGATTTGCCTTTAATTCGATGAGTCACATTGTGGATCACGCCTTAATGATTTGAAAAGATTTTACGCTTCAAAAATCTTGGTGCATTTATAAGGTATGGGCGGCTTGAAGTAGTTTATTATTTTTATTTTAGGAGGCTAAGAGCTATCGATTACTGCTCGATTGTTCGAAGATGATTAAATGCCTTGTGTTATTTTCAAGGGAGTTAGTCTCTGGGAGTCACCCTTGAGCCTATCACAATTCACCATATGGCAGGTTGCAAGCAGTTCCAAGGCATCCTTTAAGGGTTGCCCATGGGATCGAAGGGGCATGAACCCGTCACTCCAGAAGTAGACATGTGGCATCCCCCGACTACTTGAGGGCCGTATCCGCACTATTTTAAGCTATATAAATACATAATTTATTTGACGGGATTCTGCTATTCCAATCACCCCTCTTGTCGTAGTTCTCATCAGAGTTTTTTTTTAGTAGCTATGATACACTCAATTTGGTCCATGAAATAGTTGGTGAAGGAAAGAATAGCCGTGTTCCATAGAGAATCTTGATCCAAGAGGGCGAGAAGCACCAAGTCGAAACAATCTCCTACTACCGCTTCGAGGTCGTCTCACCCCCCTTTGTTGAGTAGGGCCCCTACTCCTTTCATGGGGCCTAGGGTGAGCGCTTCCCGATTAGGTGGAAGTGGCAGGGATTCTGGCTCCTCCTTGTGGATTCCTAATGTGGTTTTGGACCACTGTATCAACAAATTCAAGGCCTTGGCAGAATATGAGGAGGACTTTACCAAATTTGCTGCAGTTGCCTTTGTCCAGGGCTTCAAAAATTGCAAGCCCTAAGTAGAGTGGATGGTCCCAAAGCTAGATCTAGGGTGTCTCCTTCCCAGCAACAGCGATGAGAAAGTAGGGGCTTTCTCTTTGGATGAGGATTAGATCCTCATCTGTTAGGACCGTAGCCCCTAACCAACCTTCTAAAAAGAAAATCCCTGATAGAAGATGAGATTTATTAGCCTTTATTTGTCAGGCACAGAACTCTACATCTCTATGTGCTGCAGGTGGATTTGAGGGGCTTTGCACTGGAGTCGATCCACCCACTTCAAGCTAGATTTACCCTAGTGGCAGTCCAAGAATTGTTGCTATATCACTGACCAAATAAATCCCACATGGAACCCTTAAGGGTGTGTGCTAGAATATAGCCAACAATCCCCCCTCAGCAACTACCCGAGGGGCCAAGCAGGACTCGAACCTACAACCTCATTTTGATACCAGATGTTAGGACCATAGCCCTTAACCAACCTTCTAAAAGAAAAATCTCTGATAGAAGGTGGGGTTTATTAGCTTTTATTCATCAGACACAGAACCCCGCGTCTATACATACTGCAGGTGGGCCTGAGGGGCTTCGCACTAGAGTCGATCTGCTTCAAACTAGATCGACCCCAGCAGCAGATGGAGCAGTCACTCTTCCTTTAATCCTCCAACTAAGGGCTGAGCCGACCCCCCATAAAAGGTTGACCCTCCAAGAATTGTTGCCACATCATGAGCCACATAAATCCCATGTGGGATCCCAAAGGGTGTGCGCTAGAATGTAGCCAACATCATCTATTTTATATCTACTTTTCTGGTGCCTAGGCATCTCTCTATAAAAGCATATTAGGCTAATGAAAAGCAAATTATATTACTTGACTTGAGTGTTCGGGCATCTAATTTTTGATTCGTTAGAGTCCATTCTCATGGTTTTTGTTGGGCTATCAATGGACTTTCGACTTTATGACTTGTCGTCAGGTCATTTCTAAGATATTTAATTATTGGGATCTTGGGCTAGGATATCTTTTTGTTGTCGATGTGGATCTCCAAAGTTTACCTCGACTTGGTTGGGCAAGACCTGTCATGTCCTAGGGTCAATTTTGAGGATCCCATTTGTTGATCTATTCTCAGCATGATATTCGAAGGTCTCAGCCTAAGTCGAGATATGTCTGTTTGCATTTTTCAATGTTCCATCAGATCATTGGGCTTGTGTAGATCCCCAACTTGGTTCCCTAATGTAGACTTGCCAATATAGATTCTCTGATGTCCTTTTTGACATTAGGCAATGTCAGCCAAGTTGAAGACTTTGATCTTATCTTCGAATTAATTTGGAAGATTTTATTCATCGAGATCCTAACTTGTGTCAGGATATCTCCTAATCATTATTGGATTACTCTTGACTACTCTTTGAAGGTCTCAATCCTAACCAAGATATCTCTAAGGTTCATTTGTGAAGGTTCTAATTTGGATCAGGATATCTCCTTATCGTCGATGCTTTGCCAATTGATATTTTGGAGGTCTTAGCCTAAGTCAAGATATCTTCAAGGGCTGATCTAGTCATTAGGTTCAATTTGGTGTTTGAATATCTCATAGTTTTTGTTGCCATTAGCGATTTGTCTGGCTTGGTGTCTGAGGTCTCAGATGGATTTGAGGTAGCTCAAAGGAGCATACACCGAAAGGTCATGTCCCTTTGGATTCTATGTGCTATTTAATGTTATTACCTCCCCATAATGATAGTTTATCGGGATGGGTGGTTGGGAGTTCGACTGCCAAAGGGTGTGGCCCTTGAGCCACTCCCACAGTGACACCCATTGTGCGGTCAGTAGATCTAGTTGAAGGTACCCAGACCCAGTTCCTTTATAAATGGAGCCCCCCTGCCATTTGAGATTGAGGTCAACCCAACATTTTTGATAATGTGGTGGCGCTGCCTTGTTTATCATCTAAAAATCATCGATACCTTCCTCCGAGTGGGGGAATCCCCACTATCGCTCGATCAGCTGCTAAGTGCCTTAGAGGAGCACGTTGGCAAATGATTCTCTTTGGCATGAGAGGTATTGAAAAAATCTGTCACTTCGGTGAGGGAGTCAGATTGGCAGTCATTAGAAGCTGCTTCAGCATTGTGCTCCACAGAAAGGTCTTACACCTTTCTAGGGGGTCACTCCTTCCCCGACAAGGTGGCCTCCTGTCCATCCTCAATGGAATATCTTGGAGGTGGATAGTCTTTTGAGAGGGCACCTACTGTGTAATTGCCGATATCCTTTTTTGCGGTCCATTGGTTGTTGCAGGGGTTATCGTTGAGGGTTGGTCAGTCTAAAAGCATCATCAGAGCTCTGATGTTGTAGCTTTTTCTTGTATAGCTTCTATGTGGATGAGGTTACCTTGTAATGAGCCTTCTTTTCTACATAAAATATTCCTATATTTTTCTTTCTTGCGTTGTATGATTTTCAGAGCCATCTTACTAGGTCTTTGTTATCATCTTTGGCCCCTGGAGGGTCAGCCCCTTTCATCGAAGTCTTTGGCTTTGGCTTGACTCATCTATGGACAAAGAGCGTTGGGTGACCAAACAGGATCTTCGGAGGGTTGTCCCTTTTTTTGATGTCGATTGTCCAACCTTTGGCTTGTATTATATCTGTTGGGATTTAATAGGAAAAATCCATTAATAAAGCTAAACAATGCAGAAGTTTTACCTATAATTCATTCAAAGACCCTAGGGTCCAACATCCAAGAGATGAGTACTCTATGGAGGCCTTTAATTGGCTATTGGTATAATTCCTTGTCCTCCTATCACCTTCAAGGCCTGAGATCATATTGATGATACCAGCCATCGGGCGGTTGTTGTTGTTGTCCTCAACGGACTGGTACTGGGATGGCTCCTCGAGGGTTTGGTTTCACTACCCCGAACATACTTTTCAAGGTAGCCTTAATGGATGAGAGTCTCAATCTCGTCCTTCAGTTGGAGGCATTCTTCGGTGTCATGATCGTGGTCATGATGGAAGGGCAGTACTTTTGCTTATTCCATCGAATTGATGGGGTCTTCATCGGTGGAGATCGATGAAGGCACTCATTACCCTTGATCTCCATAAGGATTTGGGCTCGAGAGGTGGTCAACAGGGAATAGCTATTATAGTATCGAGGTGGACTCTTTACCCTTGGTGCCTTCGGCAGTTGGGAGGACCCTGTTTTAACTTGGGTCGAGCGTGCATCCTTCCACGCATGCTTCCTTTTGTTGGAGGTCTGACCTACCCCCTACCAACATGCAATCCAACCCTCTTTTGGCCTACATATACTTGTGGGTTTGAGCTAGAAGGTTGGCATAATCCCTCATATACATCTTGTTGAGGGAGTAAATGAGGTGCTCACTGCGGAGGCCTCCCTTCAGAGCTGATATGGCGACAGCTTTATCTAGACTCTACACTTTCAGAGTAAACACGTTGAAGCATGCCACATGGTCACATAAAGATTCTCCTCTTCTTGATGGAGGAAGAAGAGATTGTCTGAGGTCCTCGATTGGGCTTGACTATTTTCAAAATGAGCAATGAACTGGTGTCCGAGTTGCTTAAAGGAGGAGATGGACTCTGGTTGAAGCCCATAGTACCAGGTTCATGCTGCCTTCTTCAAAGTTACTGGAAAGACGAAGCAGAGGAGGGCATCCTAAGCATCCTAGAGCATCATGAGGGCCTTGTATCCCTCTAAGTGGTTGAGGGGGTCATGTAGACATTGTACGGTTCCACCATCGGCATCCTAAACCAACTTGGGATTAGTTCATGGATGATGGGGTGGATGAAGGGTGGTCGAGAATTGAAGCTGAAGACTTCGTTGTTTCTTGCATAGCCCATCTTGACCTTAGTGAGCCAGTGTTCGATCTCATGGATCTTCTGCTCAAGATCTCCATCTCGATGAGACTGTTCCAGCTAGGAAGTATAGCTTGGCATCGAGTACCCATCGGAAGTAGGAGATCGTCAGTGTCATCGATCGTGGGCGGACCCATAGTGGGAGGATGGTCATCGATCGGGGGAGATCGATTCGTGCATCTCTCAGAGAAGATTCTCCAGGATCGAGGATTGATCTCGATGACTGTGCTAAGATAGCGCTACCTAAGGAGTAGGCTAAGGTAGCTGTCATGAATCTGTGGCATGCTATAAATGCTGGACGGCATTGGTCAAGATTTTGGATCAGGCGGATCAGGTTGTCAAATTGCTAAGACTCTACCATTACGGGCAACTACTCTGGTTCCACCAATCTGTGGGAGGTAAATGATTAGATGGATCTGCCCCGACCTCGCCAAGTCGATGGTCGATGGGAAGCGAGGGAGCGACGTGGCATACTCCCTTAAGTAGGGTTGCTGGGCCCTTCCTCTAGCACTAAATCTATTGCGTCAAGGCTCTGCGGATGCTGATGTAGCTAAGGGTTGAGGGAGATCCAGATGTCGGGATATCAGAACAGATCTGCAAAAGAAGTCCACCAGCACTGGAGGTGGGGGGCCTTCGATGTTTCAAAATTTTCATCACCAATAACACTATTTACGATGTTTCAAAATTTTTGTCACTAATAAAAAATATTTATGACGATATTATATTTTCATCGTAAATAAATAATATTAGCAATGAAAAAAAATTTTATCATAAATATAAATTATTTATGATGATTATTTTTATCATAAATAATAAAATATTATTTTAATTTTAAATTTTTAAATATTATCGATGAAAAATTTTTCATCATAAATAATACAAGTGTTTGCGATGAAAAGTGGTATTCCATCATAAATATTTATTATTTATGACTAAAAATTTTTATCACTAATATTTGAAGAAAAATAAAAAATTTTTAAATTTTGAATATTATAGATTGTTTGTGACATAATTTTTCATCGCAAATACTTGTCTTATTTGCAACGAAAGTGACATTTATGTCACAAATAAAAATTATTAATGATAAAAATTTCATCAGTAATATTTAAAAAAATTAAAAAATTTAGAAATTTAAAAATTAAAGATTATTTATGATGAAAAAATTACATCATAGATAATAAAATATTTATGATGAAAAACATATTTTTTGTCATAAAATATCCTTCATTTATGATGAATATTTTTCATCACTAATATGTGAAAAAAAATAAAAAAATTTAAAAATTTTAAAACTCCACTATTAGCTATGAAATAATTTTTATCGTAAATAATTAACATATTTATGATGAATAAAGTTATTACATCGCTAATACCAAACTTTTTACAATGAAAATATTTCATTGCTAATAATAAAAAAATTAAAAAAATTTAAAATTTAAAAAATATAGATTATTTGTGATGAAAATGGTCCATCATAAATAATTCAGTATTTATGAAGAAATTTTTATTTTTCATTGTAAAATCCTTAATTATTTATGATGAATATTTTTCATCGCTAATATATGAAAAAATAAAAAAAAATTAATTTTTAAAAACTAGACTATTAATGATGAAAATATTTTCATCATAAATAAGAGATTATTGATGATGGAATGCTGATTTTCCATCGCTAATAAGCTATTTTTACAATGAAACTTTTGCATCGCTAATATTTAAAAAGTTTTAAAAATTTAAAAAATATAGATTATTTGCGATGAAAATGGTACATCGTAAATAATTTTATATATATGATAGAATTTTTATTTTCTATCATAAAATCTTTGATTATTTATGATGAATATTTTTCATTGCTAATATGTGAAAAATAAAAAATTTTTAATTTTTAAAAACTAGACTATTAACGATAAAAATATTTTTATCATAAATAAGTAGGTTATTGGTGATGGAATACTAGTTTTTCGTCACTAATAAACTTATTTTTACAATGAAACTTTTGCGTCACTAATATTTATAAAGTTTTAAAAATTTAAAAATAAAAGATTAGTTACGATGAAAAAGTTACGTCGTAAATAAGCCCATATTTATGATGAAATTTTAATTATCCATCATAAAATCCTTGATGATTTATGATAAATATTTTTCATCGCTAATATGTGAAAAATAAAAAAATTTAAAATTTTAAAAACTCGATATTAGCAATGAAAAAAGGATTTCCTTCGCTAATACCTTTTTTTATGATGAAAATATTTTGTCATTAATATTTAAAAATTTTAAAAATTTAAAAATAATAGATTAGTTGCGATGAAAATATTACATCATAAATAATATATATTTATGATAAAAATAATAGATTAGATAAGCAAATTGAAATAAAGTCACCTGATATGTATCCTAGACAATGTGATCTAGTTTAAATAATTTTCTATTGGAAGACTTGGATCCCAATTCTAAACCCATTCTCATATAAATATCAAACAGTACTGTTCATTCAATTCTAAACAAAACCAAACTTATATCTCTAAACTTTGTTTTTATGTTTATGTTGGTTACCCATCTTATATTATAACTTCATAATTATGGTCTAAAATATAAGTGGATTCTGACATAATAAAATGACGTATGAATCGATGAGGTACCTATGGTGGGATCTTTGGAGGCAAGGACCATGCATGAATACTTGAGGTACATATCGTGAAACCTTTAGAGGCCAGTAAGGATTACAAAGTGTTTATCCTTTCAAAGCAATATATACATGTTTAGATTTGATTAAATTAAAATTGGACAACAAAAATCCTATATCAATGATCCACATCATTAGATGTAATCTACTATTTCAAAACTACTTGTATACAAAAATATTATATGATTTGAAGATCCCTAATCTATGCATCAAATAATCAAAAAAATATATCTAATTTAATTTTATTTGGACTATCCAATTTTTGACTCGTAGATATATAAGTTAAGGATTAGAAATTATATGATTTTTTGTGTGCAAGCAGCTTTTAGATATTAGATCACATTCAATAGCTTGAATCATTGATTTAGAACTTCTATTACAAAATTTTGATATGATTATATCTGAGTCCAAATACTGTTGATTTGATCCTAACTTGGCTATATATATATATATATATATATATATATATATATATATATATATATATATATAAACTTTTTATGGAAGACCCGCCAACCAAGGAGTTAAGTTGCATCACATGGCTCATGTTTATTTTTTGATTCTAACTTGACTATATATATATATATATATATATATATATATGTATAAACTTTCTATGAAAGACCCACCAACTAAGGAGTTAAATTGCATCACATGGCTCATGTTTATTTTCATCATAGATTTTTTAAAAAAATAATTTTTTTTTAGTAATTATTAGCGATGAAAATATTTTTTCATCACTAATAACATAATTAACGATGCAAAGATTTTTGTCATAAATAAATTTTTTTGGTGGGAAAATTTTTTAGCAAGAAATTTTTTTTTGGTGGTAATTATTAGCGACGAAAATTTTTTTCATCATTAATAATATTATTAGCGATAAAATTTTTTATTTCATCATAAATAATATTTTTCATGCAATTATTAGTGATGAAAATAAATTATTAGCGACGAAAATTTTCATCGCTAATAGGTCGCGTCCCGTCAAGTCCCATCCTGAAACCTATTTTCTTTCCCTTCCCCGTCTCTGCTCTCTCCCCTCCCCATCTCTGCTCTCCCCCCTCTCCCTGCCATGTCTGTCGTCCGTCCGCTACCGTCGTCGCTGTCGTCGTCCGTCGGTAAGGTAAGGCTTTTTTTTTTGTGTTTTCTCGGGCCACCGATGGGCCGTCGGGGATGGGGGAGATGCCGGGCTGACAGGGATGGGGTCAGGTCGAGCCGACAGGGATGGGGCCGGGCCGACGGGGATGAGGTCGGGGTCTATGGGGATGGGGTCAGGCCAGGTCGGCGGTGCGGGCCTGGGCCAGTGGGGTTGGGGCCGGGTCGGGCTGGTGGGGATGGGGTCGGGCCGGGCCGATGGTGCCTGCATCCATTGCCGGTAAGTTTTTTTTTTTCTTGGTATTTTCTCTAGCCATCGGGGGGCCGACCGGGATGGGGTCGAGCCGGGCCAGTGGGGATGGGGCTGGGCCTAGCGGGGATGGGGCCTGGCTGGGATGGCGGGGATGGGGCGGGGCGACCAGGGGAGATGGGGTCGAAAAAATTATTTCATTAATTATTTGATTAATTATATTTGTTGCATATTATTTTTGGTATTACTATTAAAATTATTTAATTATTTAATTAATTATTTTTTCACTAACACAATGCATATTGGTGTTCTTTATTATAATTTAATTATTTTATGTGCTATTTTGTATGCTGCTAAAATTATAATTAAATATAAAAAATATTTTTATTTTAGAGAAAACTCTATTAAAATTTTTGATGAAAAAATTTCAATACGAAGTTATTCTTTTTTGATAAATTAAAAATTCATCTTCGAATGTGTGTTCAAAGATAGTAGTTAAATTGTATTGGGCCATAGATTCCCATTCAAGAGTCGATCTTCATCGAGATCGACTCTTAGATATCCTGTATTCAGACTTTTTAGAAAAATAATAATATTATTGTTGTTAATAGTTGATATTTTATTTCATTATGTGATTTTCAGTAGTTATCTGTCCATTGTTCTCTGGATATGTGGTCGATAGGATGCGTAGGCACCATATTCACATCGTATACTTAGAGAACTATGGGAAGATACTATCAAAATTTTCATAAAAATAAGATAAAATATCCACTAATAACAATAATAAAATTATTACTTTTCTGAAAGAGATAGGACCACACCTGTTATTAATGATTTGAAATAGATAGGATCATGCATTTTTACTTTATTAAATTGATAGAAGGAATTTTTTTGTGCTACTGTTCAGTCTGTGTTTTTTAATATATATTATTTTGTATAATGTGATCCATGTCTGGATCCGGATCGAAATTTTGGCCAAAATTTAGATCGTGATTCAGTTCGAAATTCAGATCGGGATCCAAAATATCACTGAATCTTTTTTTGGTTGTTAATGATTTTGTGTTTGTTGTTAGATGGATATCAATAAAAATTGAATGAATGCTAGAGATATTTTTTTGCCTGAATATCGAAAAAGAGTTTGAGATTTTATTGAGTTTTCTGATGCATACGCTTCAAATGTATCACGGTGTGTTGGAAATAACGACGGCAATATCTCTGGCATGAAAAGTCATGGCTTCTATGTGATGATGCAATGTTTGCTTCCTGTGGTTATGCGTGGCTATTTGGGTGGTGGTGTTCAAACTGCATTGATTGAGCTGGAAGTATTCTTCCGAGAACTGTGTTGTCAAAAATTAAAGATTAACTTACTTGAGAGATCAGAGAAAGATATCGTACTCATTCTTTGTAAGTTAGAAAAAAAATTTTCACCATTATTTTTTGATGTTATGGTGCATCTGGCTGTTCATCTTCCAAAAGAAGCTCTTTTGGCCAGACCGGTATATTATCAATGGATGTATCTTATTGAAAGGTAAAAAAATTATATGCACTTTATCATATCAATTATAAGATATAAATATATTTCTAAAATTTAAATTTATTTTTATTTATAGATTCTTGTGTATCTTAAAAAAATATGTACGCAATAAAGCAAGGCCTGAAAGGTCTATAGCAGAAGCATATGTAGCTACGGAGTATGTCACATTCTGCTCGATGTATCTTGACGATATTGAAATAAGATTCAATCATACAGATTGTAATGTAGACCGTGAATAGGATGATAATGAACCGATATTTTTTATATTTAAACAAATGGTTCGACCTATTGGTGCAAGGAGATATGAATTTATGGACATGACAAGCTATCCAAGGCATACTTTTACATTCTAAATAATTGTGAAGAAATTGAAGATTTCATTGAGTAAGTACCATCTTAGCATACTATTTAATATTTTAAGTAAATTTTTTATGTCGATGTAAAATTAAAAATTATAACTTGTTGCAGTGAGCACAAGAGTATACTATGTAGAGAGAATAATATGAATATCGATGATCGATATAGGAGAAAATTTGCAAAATAGTTTAATGATTTTATAAGTTATATTAGTGATATATTATTTATTTAATTATAAATAATATTATTTGAATTAATATTATTTTTTATGTTATGGTATAGATGAAACATAAGTATTTCAATAAAGAAGTGGGTGCGACCGATGAGTTGTACGATTTAACATGTGATCCAAATCAAAGGGTTAATCACTACGCATCCTGTATCATTGGAGGAGTGAGATTTCACACAAGAGAGCTTGAGATGCAATGATGGACCCAGAATAGTGGGATTGCTACAACAAGATGTGAAAGAGAAGAAGAGATTGATTATTATGGTGTGCTGGTAGATATCATAAAACTGAAGTATAGGTCCAGTAATTCTGTATTCTTATTTCAGTATGAATGGTGGGATATTAGTAATAAAATGAGCGGTATTCATATCGATTCACACTTTATCAGTGTAAATTTTGTACGAACATGGTACCAAAATAAGCCGTATATATTAGCAACTCAAGCGAAACAAGTAATATATTTGAAGGATCTAAAGTATCGAGGTAATTGGTATGTTGTATAAACAATAACACCTAAAGGTGTATATGACATATCAACCTGATTAGAGATGGATGAAAATTTGGATTTACATGAAGAAGAAGCTTTTCAGCAAGAAGAATAAACATTAACCAAGATTTTGGTTGATGAAGAACTTGTAATGGCACCTTTGAATGGGGTTGATCTACCGTCCAACGAAGTTGAAGCTGATTTTATATTTAATCTTAATAAGTCGGAGGGTGATGATCAGTTTATAAATGACGATGAGATAGAAGACGACACATATATCGATTATTGTGATTCGAAGGAGGATCTACATGTCGAGGAAGATATGAATATTATTGTGTTCCATCTTCTCTTGCAATAATGGTATGTGATATAATTGTATTCATTAGAATATTATTTATTTATTTTTATTATTATTTAATATTATATTTATTTATATATCAATTATTGCAGATATGGCACCAGGAGACAGATGACGACGTTCGCGTTTATAGTCTACGGAGGAGGTTGAGGCACCTTCACCGATCTTCGTTGCCGCACTGGCTCCATTGTCAGAGGGTTCTGCATCGGCAGGTCTCAATGAGATGGATCCCAGTGAGATAGGTCCCAGTGGTATTATTATACTTTTTATATAATAAAATTTGATTCTTTTATTTAGATCATACTAATGATTTATTTATTATTGTTTCAGACTAGTCTTCATCGGTAGTGAGGCGAGGGCGAGGTCCATCGAAGAACTTCATTTTAGAGCATTGGAGATGTGAGCACCCGGGACAGCATCTCTATATCGAGATACCAGCCAGCTACACCAGGCCCATTAGGGGATGGTGCGAGCCATGGCAGACTGAGCTGGGCATCATATGCCACAGTTATACCCTCGTGATGCTCTTCGATTGGCATCACATTCTACCAGCTCAGAGAGAGATTTTTTACATCCACTTAAAGGTAAAATAAATTATATTATGAATATTTAATTTATATAGTATTCTTCTAATATTTGTTATTGGCAGGATGTATTCGACATCATTGATTTTGAGAAGGATCGTGTGAGACAAGCTATGGACACTCATTTATCGTTGCATTTCAAAGATTATCGTCATCACATGCATCAGTATTGGTACCGTATGGTGCAGGATCATGGAGAGGAGGCAGTGTGGCAGCAGCCCTATGACAGCATCACTATGGACGATTGGACTGCCATATGTCGGCATTACGAGGATCCGGCATATCAGGTTACATATCTAAACTTTTTCTTTTTTTAGAGTTTAATGACTGAATCATTTATTCTTAAATTAAATTTATTATCTACTAATTTGATCGGTAACTGTACAGAGCTGATGTGCCCAGAATACCGTAAATCGGACGAGACAGACCGTACCTCATTGTGGAGGTTCGAGATCGTTCGCTCGTCACATGAAGCAGATAG
This sequence comes from Elaeis guineensis, assembly GCF_000442705.2. Classification (NCBI taxonomy): domain Eukaryota; kingdom Viridiplantae; phylum Streptophyta; class Magnoliopsida; order Arecales; family Arecaceae; genus Elaeis; species Elaeis guineensis. The sequence goes on along the minus strand of NC_025995.2, from coordinate 82,835,297 downwards.
TAGATAATTTTTAATTAGCATATAATTCTCTAATTATTAAATTTTTTTTAATTAATTCTTAAATTATCGAGAAATGCTGAGAGTGGCGAGCTTCCTGGTAGGATCGATATCTACCAACGGACCTACTAGCGACGGTCAGGGGAGTGGACGACAGGAAGCTAGGAGCTCTTTGTAAGTTTTTTCAATTATTTTTTCATTCACAGTCTGATTTTTATTGTAAAATTAAAATAATTATAACTTTAATTTTCAGGATCGTATGACAGACATGATATCCCAGCCTACCCCTGAGGGCTCGACCGCATCCACAGATGATGAGATCTGTGATCGGATGCTCGATATGAGATCCTGCTATGTTAGAGGTCTGAGGTATGGGATCATTGCTTCCTCATCCTCACACTCATCTAGGGCTGACATCCATTCTACATACGAGGCTCGACTGACAGAGGTGCAGAGACAGGCTGTCGAGGATCGACAGCAGGCTGCCATAGATCGACAGCAGGCTGAGCAGCGAGCTCAGTAATTGGCTGCACGTGTCGACGAGTATCAACAGCTCTAGATTCAGATGATGGAGTGGATGGCATAGATGGAGCAGACGATACAGCTGATGAGGCAGCAGCAAACCGGTCCGAGCTTCATCGTTGGTCCAAGCTCCGTCGAGCGCTCCCCTTCCTCAGTTTGTTCTCCAGATGCAGATATTTGACGGCTTCTTCATGTACTTTTTTTATTTTAAATCTCTTATAATTTTAATTTAATATAATAAAATAATTTTTTGTATAAATTTTTTATTATGTAAATTTTTTATTTTAATTTTTAATTTTTAATTTATAAAAAATATTATACAGATAAATTAAAAATATATATTCATAAATTATTTTTTTAAAAAACTATGATTAAATTATTAGCGATGAAATTATTCCTGATGAAAGATTGATCGCCAAAAATATTTTAGTAATATAATTTAATTTTTTAAGAAATATAAAAATATTAAAATTTTACATATAATTAATAGCGATAAATAATTATTTATCGTAAATAATTATTAGCGATGAAAATTTTTATCAAAAATTATCTTATTTATGACGTAATATTTTTGTCACTAATATTATTTAATTTTATTTTTTTTAAAAAAATTATTAAATTAATAGCGATGAAATATTTTCATTGCAAAAAAATTTTTTTACGACGGATATTTTTCATCACTAAAAGTTTTTAAAAATTTATTTCAAAAAATATTTTAATTAAATTAATAGCGACGAAATAGTTTTCATCGCTATTAATTTTTTATTTATTAGCGACGTTATAATTCATCGCAAATATATTTTTTACAATTAAAATTTTTTGTCGTTGATTTTTTAACAATGAAAATTATTCATCGCAAATACCCATTATTAGTGACGAAATTTTTTTCATCATCAAATATTACTAATAATGTGATTATTTACGATAAAAAATTAACGATGAATTTTTCATCGCTAATAAATATTAGCGACGAAAATTGATTATTAGTGATGAAAACTTTTTGTCGCTAATAATCTGTTTTGTTGTAGTAATTGATCGGGAGGTCAATAGTCCCCAATTAAAGGTTGGTTGAGGATCGACCCAGAGGTCAGTTGATGTTCAAGCCGATGTGGTGATTTTACCTTGGCTTTGTGTGACAGATCCGATGATACCTACAGCCATCCCGATACCGTCGGCCCAAGATTTTCGGTGATGAGTCCTGAGGTTTATGGTTGTGGTATGACTCCACAACACTGATGATTGGATCAACAAACCTCATTTTGGAGTTTTTTTTTTTTAATAGTTGAGGTTGTGTTTTAGATATTTGATTTCTTATATTTTGCATAAGGGTTTTTCGTAATGAAAGTCACATGAAATACCAATTATAACCAAAGAAACAAGTGAGACAAATTGATGCACTTCCTATATATATATATATATATATATATATATATATATATATATATATATATAATTTTCATCATATATCATAATAGTACTCTATATATTGCAAAGCACCCTACTCCATTTATGCTATGTAAATAAGAAACGAGAAGTAAAAATTGGACAGGAGTAGTAGCTTTCACACAGAAGAAGGATTTTCTTCCTCCATGTGAATTCACCATTGGATTGCATAATAATCCCTTTGCAATCTGTGCAGACATTGAATAAATGGATTTGAAGTGCTTTAGATCTGTGCATGGAGTGATCCAACAGTCAATATCGTAAAAGAAGATCAATTATATCCAAGAATCCTCAGGTAAAAAAACCATTTCCTGTTTAGTAAAACTCTGAATCACGAAAGGCAAAACAAAACATAGCCACAAAAACCCTAAAAGAAATGCATTGTATTGCAGCAGAACAAAAGGCAAAGGAAAAGATTTAACTCAAAGGTATTAAATAGGAAAATATATGTTTATATTATAAGATGGGAATTTTCTATATATGAGATGGGATGCTCCCCTTTGTCCCACCCTTTCTCATAGCCACGCATCAATAGTTGGTCATGACAACAAGCTGTTAGATAAGGTGATAAGAGAAAAAAAGTGCAAAGCATGCACACACACACACAGAAGGGCGCTGATGCCCTTCATATTATACAAGGATATATGCTTCTTTTTCTTTTTTTTTGTTTTCTTGACAAAGAAGGACACGTACAAGTTTAAGTTGCAGATAAGTCCCACTCAAAGTCAATAATCCATAGTCAATTAACAAATAGTTACTTGATATAATTCCCAAAAAGTCAAAAACTATGGAATATTGTCACTTATTGGAAGAAAATTAGCAAAAAATAATACAATTGAAAGATAGTAAACGTATATTAACACGATTTGTTAATATTGTTTTGAACAAAAAGGATTCTACCAAAAAAATTAAAAAAAAAAAGAAAAAAAGATCAAATTGGAAGTGTATTTAAAACGAATGTTAAAAAGGTTGGAATACATGTAGAATGTTACTCATATCTAATTAATTACTGCCTATCAAAGAAAAACAAAAAAAAGCAAAGCAGAGAAAAGGCTGGTGAAAGGATGAGACGCGTATAACGATTAATTACTGGAGGGTCCTCTGAAGGGAGGGGAGGACGAGGTCAGGGTGTGCTTCGCTGCACCACAGCTTGGAGGTGACGAAGAGCTCGTTCCGAGAGTTGACGAGGCCACGTCGGAAGGCTTCGGCGATGGCTTCTCCGAGCGGCTTCTCGGATTGGTACATGGAGGCGGTGTCGAAGTGGCGGTAGCCGAGCTCGATGGCATCGAGGACGGCGGGCTTCACGTCCTCGGGCACAAGAGAGACGGCGCCGGTGCCCATGCCCACCAGGGGAATGGGACGGGAACCTGAGCCCAGGGCCACTTCCGGAATGATCACCATCTCTGGAAGGTGATTGTGGCTCTAGTTTCTGGATCTCGGAAACCTGTGCGCGTTGTTTGCCTTCGTCTTATCCATATGCGAGGCTTTGTTGTCAGAATTTGAGGTAATTTTCAATGGTTCAGTTTCAAGATTTTGACCTTCGAAGAAGACAAGCACAAGGCTATGTCACAATAAATGATGCGCCATGGTAAGGAAAGATGGCTAATCCGATCCATTCTTGCCCACCTATAATAGATTTAGACTAGGTATAAAATCTATTCTGAATCTGACCCGAATATTTCTTCTTCGAGACAACGAAAAATTATATGTAAAAAAATTGATTTATTATTTCATCTGACTCGATCTGTTTAACCTGTCCCACCTCACTTCAGATACAAGATGGATATGAATAATGACTCATCTTATCCATACTCGATTTTTTACCATCCCTTTTAGGAAAGCATCTGCTGAATGACGCATACGGGCCAAGTGAAACCAAGGATTGTGTATGAGTCAAAAGAAATGATTTGCAGATCCAAAAGATCATTTGGGTTGGGTTGGAATTGGTTCAGGCATATATTTAGCCAAATCTTCTTTTAGAAAAAAATAACACGAGAAAGAGGTCCTGGTTGGGGGTGAAAAATTAATAATTGCATGAATAATGGTTTGAAAATTCTGGAAAGATGTTAGTATAGATTTTCAGTATTAATGTTGTTGGCAAGAACATGATTCAACCTTAAATTGGATCGTCAGCTTATGAATAAATAGAGGGTTTAAGAACTTTAAATTTATGGAGTTTTGGGGTGAGACATTGGCTGGGCAGGTTTAGGTTGCATCATCTAGCGTAGGACTTGAATTAGACTCATTACATAAGCATGGTTCTGGAACAGAAAGTCATGTGACCTGGACATGATCTGTTTCTTCAAACAGATTATCTTTCTGATTTAGGCTAGATGTGTCTAAATAATTGGGTCATGCATGCTAATTGGGTCAAGACCGGGTTAGATCTCAGCTTAACCCAATCCATTTACAGCCCTATAATTAGTCAGTGTGGGAGATTATTTTTACATGAACACTATATTCATAAGAGAAATCAATATAAATAGAGGACAAGAAGATATTACGTCCCAAAAATGATATAACCTTCTTAAGATTTATGAAGACCACTAGTGGTCGGAGCTTAGGACCAATGGATTTGAACAACCGACCCCATCAGAAATTAAGAAGTGATGCTATGTCGTGAGTGCCTCTAAGATACTGCTGTACTTGCACACCTCGATCTCACTTTTATCCCTTCTTACAGATCATTTTTTTTTTGGGTTTATTTCTATATTTTCTCTTTTTTATAAGAAATATGACAAATTGAAGGACATTGCTGAGCTCAAATAAGAATCTCTTCATGTGCACAAGTTGAGAGGATGGATGTTAATTAATGGATCCAGATCTTGTAGCTTGTCTATGTGTTTGGCAAGGCAGTTTGGAGCTCGTGTGCACACATGGCAAGGGGAGATTAATATAATTTGGAAGGTTAAATTTTGCTTACCTACCGCTCGGTGCATCTTTTTGTTCACGTATGCTATCATTGACAGCATCACCTCACTTGGAAAGACTTCAGGAAAAATGCTTGATGTTCGGTTCTAGAGTCGTGGCAATGTTTAACAAATACCCCACCCCAAATTTTGTTATTGAAATGATGTATTTTGAATCTCTGATTACAAGTCTACTACCATACTTGGTTTTTTCAACTACAAACCTTCTGGCTCCAATACCGCCGTCCCATTTGGACAACAGAGCTAAATTAAATTTAGACATACTTTTAACATCTAATCCTCCTAATGCATATTATAACCTCACATCTAGCAGTTATAAGAAAAGAATTTGTAGTCCAAATACTTTTATTATGTCCAACATCGATTACTCTCTCTTAACACTATTTGAATCGTGTCAACATGGGCTTGGATGATGGAGTTATGACCGAATTATTGAAGCAGCGTCAGGCTATTCTTGAGTCAGAAATTTGATGACATAATCTGTGACATTAGATTTAATATGATAACTGGATCCATGACATCATATTACTTCCAGTTGGCAAAACGTACTTCATCAAACCCAATTTGAGGGGTTGGGCCCTCTCCGTTGCAAAAAAGATAGACTGCTGCCACCCTTCTCTAACAAATCCAAAGGCCAGCAGAGGCGTCACAGAGTTGTGCTGTTGAAGGAGTTATGAGCAACCGGACGGGCGACGCAAAAAGAAACCAAACATTGGGTTCCCGTTAAATATTGGCCCCATTTGTATCACCGTCCGACTACCCTCCATCCTCGTCAAAACGTCTTCTCCGAGAATCTATTGTGCCCTACAAAAAAATCTATGCCCAACAAAAAAATCTATCTTTTGCTCTTGCTTACCCTAGATTGCTGTTTCTTGTTTCCTGACGATTTCAATCCTGTCCCCTTTTTTTTTGGTAAAGAATCCTATCCCGTTTGAGAACAATCCCGTTGACTCCACCGTCCTGTTACCAGTCCTGCTGCTCCCAAGATGACCAAGAATACTTGTCATACTATAACGACTGTGTTGGATGGATGTCTGTCACCACCTTTTAAGGCTTTTTCAGTACCACACGATGCAGCAAGAAAGAAGAAATAAAATAAAAAAAAACAATCAAAATACATAGATCAGCCACAAAAGGACTCGCCTCCACGGGGCATGCAAACTTCACTATGAAAAAGAAATTTTACAAGAGGAGATATCACTCTCAACTCTCATACACTCAATTTCTCTCTCACAGAAAGTTCTCCCTCACAAAAGCTCTCTCTTGGAAGACCTCCCTGAACCCCTAAAGCGACCGGCATCCGCTGTCTAGGAGCCTCCTGCTCCTTCTCAGCGTCGCAGGTTCTCTCTCTTCCTCACGCAGGTTCTCTACTGTGGTTGGGTTTCTGCGCCCACGCAGACCACCAAGCCGTCGTCCCTTTGTTTCCCGCGATCAAAAAACCACCACACGTCCCACAGTTCATGCACAGCTCTTTTATAGGCTAAAACTCGTATTAGATTAAGATTCTCAATCCTAATCAAGCCCAAACACAGTTCAAATAACCCAGATCAAGGCCCCAGACCGTCGGATCAAAATCGAAAACTCCCTGGACCGTCCGATCGCGATCGTGGACCGCGAGAAACATCTGAAAAATGCCCAAGCGGTCCATGCGATCCACCATGGACCGCCTGGTCCATCGTGGACTAGGGTACAGGTCCAGGCGCAGTGCCTGGGCCTGGCCGGCCCGCGCGCCGGGCTTGGGCCGCCCTCGCGCCGGGTGCCTGGGCCCAGCCCGGGCCCTGCGGGCTCGCGCGTGGGCTCGGCCGCGCTCCTCGCACGTTGGCCCCCCTGGGCCGCACTCCACCGCCTGCGGCTGCGCTGCCGCAGCTCCGCCTCCGCAGCTCCGCCGGCCCGTCACCAGCAGCCGGCAGTCCTCCATCGCCTCGAGTCTCATGCCGACTTCAAAAGCTCGTATCTCCTCCATCCAAACTTCGTTTGGGGTAATCTTGATCTCGTTGGACTCCATTTTCACCACGGACCTCACTGTGGGCTCAATATGGACTGAATCTTGAGGTGTCAAATCTTAACAATCTTCATCTCAACTTGATATTTGGCCTCCTCTTAACTTTGAGAGCTTTTGGATTTTCTCGCCCCTATGCCCTGAGGCAATCGCTTGCTGATCATGGATGGACAAACATGGGAGTCGAGCCGGACTGCTTGATCCCATCTCCATCGTATGCTATGCTCCTCCTGATCTGAGACCTGCTCAGGATATCGTCTTGCTGCAATAGGAATCTCACCTTGCGACATCACCTCTCGTCCTGTCGAGTCTCCTGTCTCGTACCCGATCTACTTCTTGGAGCTCCACCTCACTCTGGGCTCCACCTGGCTCGTGAAGCTCTATCTCACACTGGGCTTTCCATCAGATAATAATATCCTCTGCTCCCCTTCTTCTCCTCCAGCACAATCCTATCACCGCGTAGCACCCTCAGGATTTCTCCACCAGCTACTGTCCTGTAGTCTCTCGAATCCAGTTTGCTAAGTGAAACAAGATTCCGTTTGAAATCGGATATGTATCAGACCTCCTCCAATCTCCTCACTGCACCATCATATGTCCTCCAGCTGACCGTCCCGATACCTCTGATCGCACAGCTCGATCCATTCGACAGATATACAGTGCCCTCACTGTTCTCCAGGGAGTCAAACTGCTCCTCTCTGCAACATACATGATAGGGGTATGCAGAATCTAATATCCACTGCTGGAAAGAAGTAGATATCTCGTCAGATATCTCCAAGACATCTCCATTTGAATCGCTGTTGGTCGTCGCCACAGCAGCCATTGTCCGATTTTTGAGTTGAAGATAATTTCTGTCTAGATGCCCCAACTCCTCACACCGATAACATCTGATTTTGCTTAAGTCCCTCCTGGACTTAGACCGCCCTCATCGCGATCTCCTGTCGCTCCGTCTACCGCCTCCTGCTCCTCCAGAAGCCACCAAAGCTGAGTTACCACCACCTGAGCTCGAAGCTGGGTTCTCCCTCCTGAGAATCTCATTTTGGAGTATCACTGCAATGACCTCGTCCATCTTGATAGTGCTCTTCCCCACTAGACGAGCAGTCACCAACAACTTGTACGAAGGTGGAAGCGATGCTAGTAAAATCAGCGCCCTGGTCTTCTCCTCAACATTCTTGTCAACGCTGAGGAGGTCGGTGAGGATCTTCTGCAAGTGGCTGAGATGCTCCTGCACGCTCTATCCCTCAGCCATCCGCAGTTGGTAAAACTGCCTCCAGAGGAAAAGAGTGTTGGTGAGAGACTTCGCTATTTACAACTCCTCGAGCTTCGACCACAGCATCGTCGGAGAAGTCTCGCTCAGCACATGGATCACCACCTCATCGTCAGGTACATGCAGATGGTACTCACCGCCTGCATCTGTAGCCATTTTCAATCCCGCACCTCCATGGTGGTTGCTTTTCCTCGCACAAGAGAGCATCGATCAACCCCTGTTGGATAAGCACGTTCTTCACCATTGTTTGCCACAAGGAGAAATTGCTCTTCCCATCAAATTTGTTGATCTCCATCTGGATTGATCCTGTCTTCTCCATCTTCAGTCTTGCTCACCACCGCTGCAATCTGCGTCCTTATACCGTCTCGCTCTGATACCACTTGTTGGGTGGATATCTGGCCAGGACATCACCTTCTAAGATTTTTTCAGTACCACACGATGTAGCAGGAAGAAAAAAAAAATAAAATAAAAAAATAATCAAAATACGTGGATCAGCCACAAAAGGGCTCGCCTCCACGAGGCATGCAAACTTCAAAATGAAAAAAAAAATTTACAAGAGAAGATCTTACTCTTAACCCTCGTACATCCAATTTCTCTCTCACAGAAAGTTCTCCCTCACAAAAGCTCTCTCTCTTGGAAGACCCCTGAACCCCTGAAGCGACCGGCGTCCGCTGTCCAGGAGCCTCCTGCTCCTTCTCAGCATCGCAGGTTCTCTCTCTTCCTCATGTGGGTTCTCTACTGTGGTTGGGTTTTCTGCACCCATGTAGACCACCAGGCTGCCGTCCCTTTGTTTCCCGTGATAAAAAAACCACGACACGTCCCACAGTTCACACACAGCCCTTTTATAGGCTACAACTCGTATTAGATTAGGATTCCCAAGCTTAATCAAGCCAAAACACAGCTCAAATAATCCAGATCAAGGCTCCAGACCGTCGGATCAAGACCGAAAACTTCCTAGACCATCCGATCACGATCGGTCCACGAAATAGTACCGTGGATTGCGAGAAATGCATGGAAAATGCCCAGGCAGTCCATGCAGTCCGCCATGGACCGCTTGGTTCACCGTGGACCAGGGTACAAGCCCAGGCACAGCGCCTGGGCCTGGTCCAGCCCGTGCACATGGGCCTGGGCCACGCCCGCACCGGGCCCTTGGGCCCGGCCTTGCCCCGTGGGCCCGCGCGTCCACTTGGGCCGCACGCCCTGCATGTTGGCCCCGCCTGGGCTGCGCTCCACCGCCTGCGGCCGTGCCGCCGCCGCTCCGTCGGCCCGCCGTTGGCCGTCGGCAGTCCTCCACCACCTCAGATCTTGTGCCGACTTCAAAAGCTTGTATCTCCTCCATCCGAGCTCCGTTTGGAGTGATCTTGGTCTCGTTGGACTCTGTTTTTTGTCGTGGACCTCGTTGTGGGCTCAATGTAAACTGAATCTCGAGGCATCAAATCCTAACAGACTGAAAATTTTACAGTATTTCTGTGAGGTTCCTACCTAGAAGACCGATTACAAAATATTATTTAAATTTTTTTGGCCCTGTATATTCAAGATATACAAAAATCGACCACTATACAGCTATATAAGTAAAAATATATCTGAATTGGTCTTTTTATTCTTTTCTCGTAGGATCCTGAGGTTCTCATTAGGATCTAAATCCATTCACAGGTACTACAAATTTAATCATAAAAACTATAAAAAATCTATAATCAATTCAAATGGATTTGTGCTATAGTATTTCCTAATTTATATGAAATATCAGCTATCTATTTTGATACTATTCAAAAAAACTAGCTCAAAGTATTATTTGAGTTTTTTTTTTGACTTTATATAAGTATTCAAGATGTACCTCATACATAGCTGTTGCATGATTAAACACTCGATATGGATCCCCACAATACAGGTTTGTGAGTTTATGCATTAACATTGAAAAATTGTATTTTTTCTACCAAAAAATTTGTTTTTGTATATTTTCTTTTTTTTTTTGTAGGATATGTTGGGGAAGAAAGGGGTATTGGCTGGTTGGGAATATTATTTGGCCAGAAAAAGAAAGATTTTTCTTAGCCTGCTCAACTTGAATCTCTTAAAAGAAAATCAGAAAAAGATAAAAATTTATAAAAAAGGGATTTACATTCTCTTTTTTTTTTTTCCTTTGATTAGTTTATGATTCAATTAACAAATCAAACTGAGGTACATAATCTCTATTTGTAATAACAATGGTGAGATCTGCTTTTAGATAATTAAAATTAGATTTCTCTTCTAATTTGAATAAGACTAGCGCTTCAAAAATAGACATGATTAATAAAATTAAATTTTAAAAAAATTAAAATTTTATATATGATAGATGTCAATTTTTACTTCAACTTTTCTATCACTGTGGTTCTTTTTGCATTGAGAGATATATTTGATCAAAATTTTTTTTCAAAAATAAAACTTGAATTTGATTGAGAGGAGTACTGAAGTTTGGTTGCAGAAATTCGGACCGCAACTCGATTTTTTAATATAATAGATTTTGTTTTTAGACCTTATCTAGCTGGTCCTATTTATGGTAGTTAAAAGGGTCTATATCAAATCTGAACATCTTTTTGGATAAAAATATTATAAATAATGATTGTTTACGCATAAAATTCAAGCCATAATAATTTAAGGACCACATCAAGTTGCTATCACCTTAGAAAAGTTTCTTTTCGGTTTAATTTATGGATAATTTTATTTTTAGATAAAAATTTAAGGGCACATCAAGTTGGATGAGGATTAAAATCAAGTTGACTCATCATGAGCATGACAGGTGGTCCCTAAAATATTTTAAAATATATTAAATGTTTTTTTTTTTTTTTGTAACAGGACTTGGGAAAGTCCTAACTTGCCTAATATATTATTATCAATGAGTGAGTGGGGTAGAAGGCTATAATGACTCGTCCATGTAGGTTATGGTACCTACCCCCCAATAGAAAAAAATGTTACTTACGGCATCCATGCACACAATCAATCATAGCCGGTTATTTTTATGAATCTCCCGTAGGGCGGCTGTGATACTTAGTGCACATCGCCACATGGTGCATGCGATGTTGGGAATAATTTTTTACGCTAAAATTTTGATTAGAAGTTAGATTTTACTATAGTACTTCAAAAACTTTTTTAATTTTTTTATTATTACTTTATTTTTTGCTATCTAATTCAAAATCATCAAAATTAATTTATCCACTAATAATCAATTTAAATTAGTCAAGTATAGGACTGAAACTAGATTAGATACAGATCGGATACTAACATATCCGTATCCATATTTATTTTATCTAACGAATACAAATACGGATATGAATATTATTCGAAAAAAAAAAATTATATCCATATTTATTTTTAATGGATATGGATATAATTCGGATACCGGAAGTATGGATATAATTACGAATATAACTTAGATATTTAAATTTTATAACTAGCGAATTAAAGATATAGCTAAATATAGGATAAATCAAGTTAATAATATATTTATATATTGTATATTTTTTAAAAAAATTAATAAGTGATATATAAAATTATATAAGATTACATGTAGATTCTAATGTTCGAATGCAGATGAGGTAGGTGTTTATCCATATCCATATCTATTTTTTTTTTATGGATATGGATATGAATATGAATATTAGTCGGATCCAAAAATTTTTATCTATATCTAAGTTGATCGGATATAAAAATAGATTCAGATGGATAATATCTATATCACTTTCATCCCTGATTAAATACGTGGTCTGTGCAATAAATAATTCAAATACGAAGATGATTTGAAAAAGAAAAGGATGACTAATGCTATCAATAATTAAAAGTTAAGGGACATTTTGGAAGTTGCTTCTCCTCCCTTCTCTTCCCAATTGTGCGTCATGAGACCACCACCTCCCTCCTAGGAAAATCCTGCTTGCCCTTGCTCCCTCATTTTATCTTGCTCCAACTCTGCTACCAGGAGCCGCACCACCACTCCACCGATGACACCCACCTGCCCCACCATAACCTCGCTCTCCTCTGCCGACGTCTATTGCAATACCCTTGCTCGCCTCTTCCCCCGTTGCCTTGACCAGCTCCTCGATCTCTGGCTGGTAATCAAGACCCGTCCCACCCTCTGCTTCTTCTTTTTCGCCTCCGACTGCTATGGCCACCTCTCCCCACACTGCCTTGATCAGCTCCTTCTTGATCTCTAGTCGGTGATCAAGCCCCCCCACCTTCCACTTCTTCTCCTGTGCCTTTGATCGCTACGATCGCCTCACCCCCTGCCACCTCGACTTCCTCCTGCTCAATCTTCGAGCAATGATCGAGCTCTACCCCACTTTTCACTTCTTCTTCGCCTCCAACCATGGCCGCTGCCCTCTCCTTCCCACTGCCTTGCCTCTTTCTCGAGACCCTTTATGCCGTTGTCAGTCCCTGAGATTGTTGCACCCTCATCGATAATATTTCTACCGATGAGCTACGTCCAGTTCTAATCTAACAGTCCGAAACTCGATGAGCAGCTCGAGCAATGGAAAGGTGGGTGGAGGCGGAAGGGGGCAGTCAGATTGGATGAGGTCGAGCGACATGTAGCAGCATAGGGAAATGGATGGTGAAAAGAAATTACGGAGAAGAAGGCTCAAGAAAATAGTAAAATATTATTTTTTAAAAAATATTAAAATATAAAAAAAAAAAAAAGAGACAAGTGGTGTTATGGTAATATTTTAAATATTTTTATGATAAAATATTATAAAAGAGTATGATAGCAACATTCGCTAATTAGGGGTGTAAGCATAATCATCACGTCCAAAAAAATATCCCGCTACCTACAAACTGTATTTTTTTTTTCCTTTTTCTCTCGGTTTGGTACCATTCTTATCATTAAGGACTTGTTTGGTTCGTAGGAAGAACCTTTCTTTCTAAGAAGTAATGAGAAGTTATTTCTTAGAAAGTTATTTTTAAAAATAAGATTTTGATATATTTAGTTGCTCATGAAAAAATAATTTATTATAAAGTAACTTATATTTGAATGAGTATCTATTTTTTTTAAAAAATTATATAAAATATCTATTATACCTTTGGTGGATATAAAACCGTATATTTTTACTCACAAATTTTATATAAATATTAATATGATATTTATATTAATATAAATATCATATTAATTTATTATAATATAACATTAGAATATAATAATTTATTATATTAATATAATACTAATATATTAATATTATATTAATATAATATGAATATTTTAATAGAATAAATTTATTAATACAGATATCAATATAATATTATATTAATATAAATATTAATATTAATAAAAATATTATATTAATATAAATATTAAAATAATATTAAAATATAATAAATATTTATATAAATATTAAGATAATATTAATATTATATTATATTACTATTCAATATTTCATTCCGACCATCCATTGATATTTTACTAAATTTTAGCTATAGATCTTAAAAAGATATTTTAAGAAAGAAAAAAGTATCACCACTTCTCATGTGTCGGGAAGTATCAAAATCTATCTTCTTCATGGATTTCTACTTCTCATAAAATATGAAAAGTGACTTCTCATGGAAAGTACTTTTTTCACTCTCTTTCCTCCTAAAACTCTAACCAAATAAGAAATATTTTCTCTACTTCTCAGAAAGTACCTCTTTCTCCCTCCACTTTCCGCCAACCAAACGAGTCCCAATATTAATAACCAAATGAAGGATAGTTTGGCCTGTCCATTGAGTGCAAGTAATGTGTGCCATCAACAACTGTGCCATCCCAACAACCCGTGGCTAGCAGGGCATGTAGTCCTGATAGGAGGTAATGATTCAGCGGAGATGCACATCAGGGCCCTAAGAGTTCTTCTTGATTATCTGGGATCATAAAAGAAGCTGCCAGTAGTCTCGTGCTATAATTCTTATCTATCATACTATCAGGACAGGACTTGAAGAATTCCTGATATGATTTAAAAAAATAAATAAAACTCACAAAATTTTATTGTAAGAAAATTATAAATGAGTTACATAACAACAAGAAACAAAAATGATTAAATCTGGAAGCATATTGGGCATTATCCTAAAGCATATTCCCATCTCTTATATAGAAAAATTTAGAAAAAACATCCCAAGATACAATCGGAATCCTCCGTGAGGACAACCATGAAAGAAGTTGATAGAGATCCTTCTAGCACCCAAAAAAATAAGTATAAAGGAAAAAAAATTGAAGAGAAAAGTCAAAAGAAAGAGAGGGGAGGATTACATGGGGTATCTAAAATCAGATATCAAGATGGTCCTTTTATAACTATCTAATATGACTATTTATCAGTATTTGGACTTTAAATAACCTATTAAGGCCTTTAATAAGGAGCCCAACGATTAGAAAATAAAAACAAGATTAAATACACATAACCATTTGGGCTTTTGCTAACCTATTAAGGACTGTAATTAGAAACGCAATGGTCAGAAATTAAAAGTACGATAATAAAGAGATTAATGGCACTATAAATATTTAAACAATAAAATTGAAAGATAAGGTTAAAATTCTTAAGGAAATTTTAAAAAAATTTTGAGTTTTTCCTTTTGAATTCCCTCCAATAATTCCTCACCAAACTCAAAATTTTTTAAAAATTTATAAAAAAATATAAATTTCATAGTGCTTATATTATGCAATAGGTAAGGTGTCTTTACAAGACTTAGCCTCATTTAATATGAATAGCTTCTATCTAAAGAAATCAGGATGAACCAGATCTTGAACTATATTCTTGTGATCTAGACTTCAACTACTAAATGCATAGTATAGAATTCTCCATCGTGAGTCTATAAATTAGTGGGCCCTGCACATGTATCTTGATTCTTCATGAGAGTTATTAGAGATAAACCATTACTCATATCAATGGCCATGTACAAATACTCTCTCATATAGGTGAGTCTCTTCAGGGATGTTTATAGTATCACATCTTAAAGAATATCTCTCAGATCTCATTTAGAGATAAATTCTTTCTAACCATTATATAAGAGTGCTAATCACCATAGGGATGTGATGGAGTCTATGACTCCTATATCAAATAAACTATATGTACTCTATGATCAATCAATCAGCTTGTTATTATCATATTGGATCTCTAAGGAATCTCTTATCACGGAGGTTGAGTTTCCACTGCTGGAAGATCCTTCATAGGCTAAGCCCCATCCCTCATGATGATTCTAGGACTGTAGTCCTATTTAAACCTTTTATAAGGGAGACTAATAAAAAGGATCTCCTTCGGATAATTTTTGAAATATACTAGAACTTATGGTATTGATTACGTCCTATAATTATTCAGCCATATCATTAGAATAAAGAAAACAAATAGAAGGTTTTTGTTTATTATGGAATACTATTCATCATTTTTTAAAAGATGAGATTTCAATGAATAGATAAAAAAGGAAGGTTCGCATGTGTGAATGTATTAATGCTAGTACAAGGCAATTGCAATTTCTCCATATAAAAATTATGTGACTATAAACAAATTAACTTTCAATCTTATAGTTCACACATATATGTGTGTAAATCACAACTTACATCTTTACATCATTGGTGATCTCAAACCCCATGTGTGGATAAATCTCGATACAAGTTAATGAGAGAATTTGGGCTAGATAGCTTGCACTAGTGTTGGTATTGGAAATGTACTATTATTTGCATTTCCAGACATGCAATGTGAGAAATTGTTTGCCCATAGAATGCCTTAGATTGTTGAGCAAGGTGCCACATAGGAAGATAATGGCAAATTCTCAACATAAGAAGAATTGTGTGTGTCATCCTTGCATAGGGGTCATGCTAATGTTTTTTTTATTACAGTGCTTTTAATTTCTGACTATTGGGCTCTTAAATACAAATCTTAATGGATTAGTAAAAGCCCAAATGATTATGTATATTTAATCTAATTTATATTTTCTAACCACTAGGCTTCTTATTAAATACCTTAATGGGTCAATGAAATCCCAAATGGTCATAAATGGTCATATTAGATGACTATAAAAGGGCCATCTTGAGATCTAATTTTAGATATCCCATGTAAACCTCTCTCTCTCTTCCTTCTAACTTTTTCTCTTCAAATCTTTGTTCTTTATAATTATTTTTATGGGTGCAGAAAGGATCTCCATCAACCTCAAACCAAACTCAAGTAAATCTTCCAAAACATTTATTCAATATAAAAGCAAATCTTCTAAAACATTTATTCAATATAAGGATAGTTCGCAAAGAATAATAATGACAAATAACAGAAAGTCATAATCAAATTTTATTCAAAGCTAAAATTAAGCAAATGGCATCTAAGGCCCTATGCACCTAATTATTCGGTCCCAAGCCTCACATGCTCTTCTAAGTCTGAAAAAAATAGAAAAGAGGGAGTGAGCTTTACAGGCCCAATATGTTTTCAAAAACTCTAAGGGATCAAGCATAATTGAATTCTTTTTCTAAATATAGAATTGACAATAATAGAGATGTAGGGTTACGGTATTGCTGTGAAAGAGTGATGTTTAAAATTTTTTTTTTCTTAATGAACACTATGACAACTGAACCCTAGAACCCAGAAATCCTTTGACAATTTCAATCAAAACAGAATTTAAACAATTTGTTCAAAAGCATACCTATGTTGGTCGGCCAAATTTCATGAGGCACCCAACTATTTGCTCTCCAATGGTGATCTACATAGGACTTGATTAAGGATACTCTTTCAAAAAACCATTGTTGCTGAATTCTTTCTCTAAGAATTTCTTTAGCCTCTCTAGGATCAAACCCTCCTTAAGGATCTCCTAGATTACTATTCCTTCTTACTTAATTCTCCCTTACCTCTCTCTAATCCTCTTCCTATTCTCTTCTTGATACTTGTCTTAAAGACACTTGACTTGTCTTAACTAGAGAAGACTTGTCTTACCAGAGAAGACTTGTCCTAATAAGAGAAGGAAGAGAATTGGTTTGGATTGAATTATCTTGGACTCTTGGATGAATCCTATATATTGTTAAAGAGAAGGTGCCATTCCAATCAATGCATCCCAAGTCTTTGTGCCCTAAAATCTGAATCCATAGTATTTAGATAAGTTCCTTCAAGTAAAAGGACTTCTCAAGGGTCAAGAGGTGCGCCTGTTTTTTTTGGAGAAAAATGGATACGTTGTTTCGAGAGAAAGCTTGCAGTAGAAGGACATTTATACATCTTTATCTTACTGATAAGCATTCCAATCTCTACCATGTGGCATTTGATCAAGTCAAAAGCCCATCTAATGGGCATAAGAAGAGAAGAAGGGGTGCCATCCATTTTGCCCAAGGCAGAAGGACTCTTAGCGCCCACCTTGAGATTTTTGCTTAGTAACTCTTCGGATCAATCCTGCTCCATGCCACCCAAGGGGTGTGGACTTGGTCAAAAGGCTTCATTAGGTGTGGAAGGGAGAGAAAGAGATAGCAGGAGGTGCCACATGGGTCAGAGACCCAAAGTAGGACTCCTGTCCTTCTTCACACCAAACAGAAGCATGCGCCCAAAAACTTTGCACCCACTTTGGATAAGTCGCTGGTGCTTGGGACATTGGCATATTGGCATATGGATAATTATGAGGAGGTGCCACATGGATCTTAAACCCATGTCAGAAGGACCCTAGTCCTTATCCATGCCAAAAGAAGATGGTGCCCCGTGAACTGGCACCAAATACCAGACATAGGGCCAACCCCTTGGGACTCAATCAATTGAGCATGGGTGAGGCTTGGAGGTGCCAACATTTGGCTACCCCTCCATGGAATGACCTAATCCAATCCTATTTTATTAGGTTAACCATATAAATAAGGTTTTAAACCAAATCCAATTTGATTTAGGAGTTAGGGTTAGACACATATGCTAGCATGCCAATTAGTGATCCAATTTGGATCCAACGATCTATGACCTATTCCAAATAGATCTTTAATCAAATCCATTATGTGTGTGACCCATTGGGTTTCATATTTAGTTAGCAGTATGTTCGGATGCATGTTGATCTAATTTAATTGGAACCCTTCTAATCAATTTAGGTCCAATTCATGTCTACCCAAGTTAATCAATTAGAACTCTTTCTAATTGATTCATGAATTAAAATCTTTAATTCATAAACATCTATAAGTCAAGATTGACATCTAACAATATTTTATGACTATTCAGAAGATGAGACATTTGATGAAAATATCAAATATATCCTTCAGTGGTATATTACCATGCAATTCAATTCTTCGATCATACTTCATCCCGAATATGCAATGAGCATGAAAATAAGTCAAACCCAAACACATATTCCTATATTTCTTGATTTTTTGATGAAGAATTGATTGATGAAATATTAAAAATACTTTCTAATTTTTATCCTGCTTTGATCAAAGCTTCCTGAGTCATCCCTAGATGAGATCACATAGGATGTTATCTCCTCTTACTAGGAGTGATCGAGTCCTTATTGACCTACTTACAACCTTTATACACACTTCACCATATCCTAAATATCCTACACATGCTTAGAAAGTTATGTTAGGATATGAACCAAAATATAGATCTATATACATAAGGTACCATGGTAGTCTCAGGTCTAAGGATCACTTGCACTAATCCCACTAGAGAACTATCTTTTGACATGTATGTAAAACTCTATAAGATATTCTTCCTGTGAATCAATTTATTAGACTCATTCTCTAATGAGCATCCATATTCTTGTATTAATATCTCCACACAAGTGATTGTAAGATCAATCACCCTCTCAGTTGAGCATACATAGGATATGCCAATCTCACCGAAATCATTGATCTCTGACTCAATGATCCAATTTCTAAAAATATTTTTAAATTAAAATTTTAAGATTTTAGATCTCACTGTCATGATCTCATCATGGTCTTAAAATTATTATCCTAATATGTAGGGTTCATCACAATCTTTAAGACAAATAAGATGCAGTAAATGATGAAACAAAATATCTCATTTTATTCATAAATAAATAATATCAAATACATGAGTTAGAAGTATTATAGAAAAGTTTCATCACATCAACTATATGATTGGCTTGCAGGACACTAATTTTTCAAGAGACATATACACTAAAGCCAATTGCCCTTATATTTAATACCCATACAATCAAGGTGGTGATCAAACTACTACTGAGACAAGATCATAGTGAAAGGATTTACTATATTATTCTTTGTATCTACTTGTTCTATAACTACATCTTGTCTCTCGATAATTTTTTGAACAAGATGAGAGCACCTTAGGATGTGTTTGAATTTATGACGAGACCTTAGTTCCTTTGCTTGAGCAACTACCCCAGTATTATCATAATAAAGGGGCACGGATTGTTCAATCTCTAAAACTACACCCAATTCGATGATAAACTTCTTCATCTAGATAGCTTCCTTAGCAGCTTCATTAGTAGAAATATATTTTGCCTCAATGATTGAGTCAGCTACAGTTTGCTGTTTAGAACTTTTTTAACTCATTGTCCCTCTATTCAGAGTAAGTACATATCCTGATATGAATTTACTATCATCTGGATCAGATTAGAAGCTAAAATTAATATAGCCTTCTAGTTTCAAATCTGATCCACCATATATAAGAAAAATATCTTTCATTCTTCTTAAATACGTAAGAATATTTTTCATAACTTTCTAATAATTCTCTTCTGGATCAGCCTAAAATCTGCTAGCTATACCTAAAGCATAAGCCACATCAGGCATGGTACATAGCATGGCATACATAATAGATCTCACAGCCAAAGTATAAAAGATAGAACTCATTTTTGCTCTCTCTTCAGATGTCTTAGGAGATATCTTTTTGGAGAGATGTATGTCTTGACTCATAGGCAAGTAACCTCTTTTACTTCCTTCTATATTGAACCTTTTCAACACAAGGTTTATGTACCTAAATCAGGACAAGCTTAGCATCTTTTTAGATCTATGTTTATAGATCTTTATATCAAGTATATAGGATGCTTCCTTTAAGTCTTTCATAAAAAACTTATTTGATAGCCAAGTTTTGACTGATTGCAATATTGGGATATCATTCTCAATAAAAAGTATATCATCTACATACAAAATCAAAAAATTAATGATGCTCCCATTTATCTTCTTATATATACATAGTTCATCTATATGTTTGATAAAGCCAAACTCTTTGACCATTTCATCAAATGGATGTTTCAGCTCCTAGATGCTTACTTTAATTCATAAATAAATTTTTTAAGCTTGCATACTTGATTTATCCTCCCACTAGAGATAAATTCTTTTAGCTGAGATATGTAAATCTCTTCCTTAAGAAATCCATTAAGGAAGACTATTTTCACATCTATCTGTCAGATCTCATAATTTTCATATGCAGCTATAGTAAGTAAAATCTGACTAGACTTGAGCATTACTATTGGTGAAAAGATTTTATCATAGTCAATTCTTTGCTTTTAACTGAAACCTTTCATCACTAGTCTAGCCTTGTAGATTTCGATTTGGCCATCTGCTTTAATCTTCTTCTTGAAGATCTACTTGCACTCTATTAGGTCATACCCTCAGGCACATCAACCAAAGTTTATATTTGGTTAGAATATATTGAGTTCATTTTAGATTTCGTGACTTCAAACCATCTATCAGAGTCCTTACTCATGACTATTTTTGAATAGGTTAGAGGATCATTGATCACTGTCGTAGGTAGTCAAGAATAAAAACTAACTCAAACTATATAGATAGGGTGAGTTAGGATCGTTTTCATAGAGATTTAGGATGATTATCATTTTTTTTAAGAAGAAATAAAAGAGAAATGATTGTAGAAGGATTAAAAAGAAATAAAATAGTAAAAATTTAATTATAAATATAAATTAATTTATGAAAAAAATAAGTCAGAGAAATAATCCAAAAATTTTAAATTCATCATGCAAATTAGATTTATTTTTTTTTTATGTTGCAATATTAACTCTTGTGATTAGGATATTAGTATAGCTTATCTCTAAGGGGTATGGACTGTATCAGTAGATTATGGCTCATCCTATCAGAGTATAAACTATCTAAATTTAATTACAAGATATAAGATTTAATCTAACATACCACGATCTCTCTCTCCTAAGCACAGACCATATCCAGGGATCACGACACATCAGTAGAGGGCATAGGCTGTGTAGGCTAGATTAATACCTCAGAAAAATAAAAAGATATAAAATAAATACATAATTTTATTACATAAAAATTAAATATATAAAAAAATAAAAATCTGTTTATAGACTTCATCGTATTTCTGGATTGAAGAGATTTAGCCACACATCAAGATCTCTAGCTCCATATTCATCCTTTCTCTTGGATCCCTAAACCTTCTTTATTTTTTTTTTAATTTTTCCTTGCTTTTCCATTGATTTTTTCTCTTCTCTACTTTTATTCTCGGATCTCCTATTTATAGATAAATTTTTTATCTTTTTCTGGTAGCAAAAGGAGTCTCAAAACTCTTAGAATTCGTATAATATCCGTATGATTAATTTTTGGTCGTTAGATTGTGTTTGGACCATCTAAATTAGCCCAAAAATCATTAATCAACTCCTTATTAGGGTCGAAAACCACCACAGCCATCTGATCATGCATCTGATGAATTTTTGGTCGTTGATCAGCACCTGTTATCTCTTATCCACCGTCAGGATGAAAAGCAGCCAATGGATCAGCCATCAGATGGGTTTTCGACCATTTGATCGTGCTTGAATTCTCTTCTTCTAATTAGTTCTCAGCTAGCAATCGATAGCAATCATCAGATCTCATTCTAGATGAATTTGAGCCATTGGATCATGCATTGGGAGTGGGCCACCACGCTAGATATGGAACAACGAAACCTCAACCGTCCGATCACGTATCTGGAGCGATCTCTACCATTGGATCGTGCAAATTCCTTTCGCCCGCCTGTGAGCCACACCATAGACTGCGAACCTATTTTGATGGACTGTGCTATTACTTTTGTGGATCGAGTGATCGGTCCACCATGCACCGAAGGCTATAAAATTATTTTTAAGGATATTTTTGCTTAATTTTCCCTCTGATTTTTATCTAAAAAATAAAAAAAAAATATGTATTAAATTTTTTAATATTTTTTTATTATTTTGGTGCTTAAATTGACTCAATTAACTCAACATCTATTTTTCATAAATATGCTTTAATTTCATATTTTTTCAAAATTTATTTATTTTTTTCAAAAAAAATTAATTTATTTATGAAATTAGATTTTTAAGAAGATGTTACCACTATAAATTATCAAAAATATTAAAATAAATATAAAAATATATCACTTATTATACTCTCCAATTTGAACTTTGCTCGTCCTCGAATAAAGAAAAAATTTAGAATTAAATACCATTTAACTTAAAGTTTTGAATTTCACCATTCAATTTTCAAAAGAACTACTGATGTTCAGTCGAGCGTAAGTGTGGTATGTCATTGGAGTATTAATACTAATCAATGTGTGAGTTAAGCTAAGAATATTAAATCTTTTCTGAACTTTTCTAAATTACTCCTACATTTATCTCCAAATCATTAATCTTTATCTCCAAATCATTAATCTTCATATGGATAAGTATATTATTACTTCTGTCCTTCATTTATTGATTATTATTTTATTAATATTGTACTGCTATTTAGTATTTTAACCATTTAAGCTTTCTGTTTGACTCATGTAGTGAGTTTTCAGTCAATGACTCCCAAATCAGATGACTTTAGGGCATAAGTATAGAATATCCCTCGGATCTACTTGCTTGAATCAAATAGGCTATGAGTTAAAATTAGCTTTACAATAAAGATTCTTTGCCCTTCATACTTTTTGATGCGAAACTCAATGCTTGCTTAAGCAAAGAAACCCGATTACTCAGTATGAAGTACTTAAATTTTTTTTTTGAAAATATAAAGAAATATATAGTTATCCTGCACAAGTCCATAAAAAATAAACTCTTCTTTGATACTTATAAAAAAATTTAGAAATACTCAAAAAAAATTATTTAAGTTCTTAACTTAACTCTTTATTGAGTTTTTTTAATACTTGATCCCTCGATATCTCGCAAACTCTCTGGTCTGTACATCAAATTTTCTTTTAAAACTGCTTAGTTTAACTCGATTCTTAAGTCTAATCAGATGCTTAAATGCTAAATAATAACTTGAAGATTTAAATTTTAAAAATTTTTATTATTCTCCCCCCCAAACTTAATCGACATTGTCCTCAATGGAGTAAGAAAAATGAAGGGTGCATACAAAAAGGAAAGAGATGTCACTTGATCCTGATGTCTTTCAAAATTAGTTCTCCCCCCAATTTAGCCAATATTATCTTCAAATTCCTACAAAAGGCACGAAGAAAAACTCGATTATCCTAAACAAAATACAAAAAATATCAAAAATAAAAATTGAAACTGAGTTGTCTCCCAAAAAGTACTAAGTTTATCATCTTCAGCTAGACCATACTAATTCTACCTCACTTATCCTGTATCAAATATTGGATTGACAAATTCAAGTGGGTAAGGTGGGTGAGGTGCATCAAGCAGGGCATTAACCTCTTGGACTTGAATTTTTTCATATGGTTCATTCAGAAAATTCATCCTTACAAGTGATTCGACAGGTGGTTGCCATTATGGATGAACTCTCTGATCACTAGATGAAAATATTTTATAAGCTATTTCAGATTCTTGATCTGACCAGAGATTACAGTCAAAATCTTCTTTTCCTAGGTCAATGTTCTCATAGATCTCATCCTGGATCAGGTTTACATCAACGAATTGGTCCCTTTTATTTTCAAGATTGAAAATATTAAGATCAATGGTCATGTTTTCAAATGAGAGCTTCATGAGTCCATTACGGTAATTGATTAGGGTGTTGGTGGTTGTTAAGAATGGTCTTCCTAAGATTACTAGGATGTGACCTTTTGGATTAATTACTGATTCAGTCTCGAGGATCACAAAATCCATAGGATAAATGAAATTGCCGACCTTGATTAACACATCCTCCATAACTCCTTTAGGGACCCTTACTGATCGATCTGCCAATTAAATATAATTTCTGTAGGCTTTAATTCTCCTATCCCCAATTTTTCATAGACCGAATAAGGTAAGATGTTCATACTACGTCCTAAGTCTAATAAGGCTCTGTCAATGATGGTTTTTTCAATGACATGAGATTGTAAGAGACTCTGGATCTTTGTACTTAACAAGCATGTGGCTCGACAGATATAAGCTCACATTGGCCTCCAAGAATGCTTTTTTGAGAATGTTGGTGGTCTTCTTCTTTGTGCACAAGTCTTTGAGGAATTTGGCACATGTGGAAACTTATTGGATCATGTCTAGTAGAGGGATATTTACTTTCACTTGTTTAAATATCTCTAAGATTTGATCCATATGGGTTGAGTATCTGTTAGACCTAAGTCTATTTGAAAAAGAAGCTACAAGATTGGTGGATAATGTCTTGAATTACTTAAACTTTGAGGTGGATTCTATAAGTGGCTTGGGTGTTTCATCAATCTCTGTTGACTCCTTAAACTTATCTAGCTCCTTAGACTCAGTCTGATCGATCACTTGCTCATGAAGTAGTTTAGACAATGGGTCATCTTGATCTTTAGGTGTACCGACATGGTTGTCTATTTGTTTTCTAGACCTTAAGGTGTGAATTGTATTTAATTGATTGATCTGGGCTCCTTGTTGTGTTCCTTGATTGTTCTGAGTTCTAGAATTAGCCTCAGATTGACTCGGTAGTTTATCTTTTTTTCTTTCACTCACAGCCATGGCTAATTGACCTAACTACATCTCTAAACAGACAATAGCCTGGGTGTTGGAAGTTAAAAGCTGGCCCATGGTCTGCATGGAGTTGTTTAGTATAGTGTTGGTGTTAGTAGTCGATTTTGCTAGGATTTTTAGACTCTTTTCTAGTGAGTTAAGCTTTTGATCATTACTAAAATCTGGTGGATTATTTGATGATTGAGTAGATCTAGGGTTGGGCTGAGTGAAGGTGGATCTATTTGAGTTTGACTCTTGTGACCAAGAAAAATTAGAGTGGTTCCTCCATCCTGAATTGTATGTTAGTGCATCGGAGTCATTTGTCGGTCTTTGATAGGTCATGTTCACCTGTGCTACTTGATACGATCGCGATACTGTCGTTAGGATATCGTGATTATCAATCAAATTTCGACTTCAATAAAAATTAAAAACATGTAGAAAGTAGTGAGTCGGATCGAATCCACAAAGAAGGCAGATTTTGACTTGAAATCTTTGATTTTATAAAAAAAAATAAAATTTTGGAGAAAATAATTTAAGTCAAAAAATAAAAATTAAAAGTATGAAAAATAAATCGGGTACTAAGATCTACTAACTAGATCCTAGCATCTACTTTCAATAAAAATAAATAATAAAAATTAAAAAATATATATAAAATAAATCGGATACTAAGATCTACTAACTAGATCCTAGCATCTATTTATAATAAAAATAAATAATAAAAATTTAAAAAGCATAAAAATAAATTAGTACTAAGATCTACTAATTAGATCCTAGCATCTACGTGCAAAAAATAAAAGACAAGAATTTAAAGTGCAGAAAAATAAATTTTGTATTAATTGAAATGAAAATTTAAGTATAAAAAATTAAAAAAAATAATAAAATAAAATAAAAATAAAACTATAATAAAGATCTGAAGTTGATCAGCCAAGCCTTATCAGAAAGATGGTTGATGACCTCTCCATCTTTTTTCATACTCCGTAGAGCGAACCAACTTCTCTCCTTCTTTTCTTTGGATCCCTAAAGCTATTTAATTTTTTTTATTTTTTTTATATTTTTTACTTAATTTTTCTACTCCTAAAGTTTATTTTCAGATCTCCTATTTATAGATGAATTTTTTATAATTTTTTTGTAAGAAAAGGAGTTCTAAAACCCTTAGAAATCGTATTAATCTCCTTAAGAATATTCCTGACTGTCGAATCAGCTTTGGACCGCCCAGATCTACCCAAAAATCAGTCTTTTACTCCTTATCAAGGTCGGATTGAATGTCAGCCATTGGATCTGGGTTCTGATGAAGTTCTAGCCATCAGATCGCGTAATTTAAATCCTTAACATAGTCGAGAGTAATAACAGTCGTTGGATCACATGATGAATTTCTTCTGGCCATCGGATCGCGCAAAAAACTCTCTCTCGCTATGAGCCGCATTTGTGGACCGCGTGAAGTTTTCTGTGGACTGCACCCTGGCTCTGTGGATCGAGCGACCGGTCCACCGTACATCGAAGGCTATTTTTTTATTTTTTAGGATATTTTGGCTCCATTTTCGCTCTGATTTTTTTCCTGAAAAATAAGAAAAAATATGCATTAAATTCTTCAAACATTTTTCTTCATTTTAGTATTTAAATTGTTCAATTAAATTAACATCTATTTTTTTTATAAATATATTTAATTTTATATTTTTTTAAAATCACTTATTTTTTAAGAAAATTCAATAAATTCATGAAATTAGAATTTTTAAGAAGATGTTAGCACCATAAATGATCAAAAATATCTTCAATAAATATAAAAATATACCACTTATCACACTTCCCAACTTGAACTTTGCTCGTCCTCGAGTAAAGAAAGAATTTAGAATCAAGTACCTTTTAACTTAAAATCTCAAATTTCACCAAATAATTTTCAAAAGACCATTGATATTCAGTAGAGTGTGAATGAGGTATGTCATTGAGATATTAATACTAATCAATATGAGAGTTAAATTAAGAATACTAAATCTTTTATGAACTTTTCTAAATTATCGCTACCTTTATCTCCAAATCATTCACCTTCATATGGACAAATATATTGTTACTTCCGTCCTTCATTTATTGATTGATTAATTTTTTTTTTAAATATTATACTGCTATTGAGTGTCTTAATCCCTTAAGCTTTCTGTTTAACCCATGTAGCGAGTTTTCAGTCAATAACTCTCAAACCAGATGGCTTTAGGGCACTAGGTATAAAATATCCCTCGAACCTACTTGCTCTAATCAAACAGGCTACGAGTTAAAACTAGCTTTACAACAAAGCTTCTTTGTCCTTCATACCTTTTGATGTGAAACTCAATGCTTGCTTAGGCAAAGAGGCCCGATTACTCAGCATGGAGTACTTGAAAATTTTTTTTTTTGAATATATGAAGAAACGTATAGTTACTCTACACAAATCTATAAAAAGTAAACTCTTCTTTGATGCTGGTAGAAAAATTTAGAAATACTCAAAAAAATCTATTTAAGTTCTAAACTTAATTCTTTATTGAGTTTTCTTAATACTTGATCCCTCAATATCTCACAAACTCTTTGATCTGTACATCAATTTTTTTTATAAAAATGCTTGGTTTAACTTAATTTTTAAGTATAATTAGATGCTTAAATACTAACTTACTTGAGGACTTTAAAAATAAAAATTTTTATTCTCCTCCCAACTTAATCAACATTGTCCTCAATGGAGTAGAAAAAATAAACGGTGCATGTAAAGAGAAAGAAAAAGAGAGATATCACCTGATCCATAAGTCTTTTCAAAACTGATTCTCCCCCAACTTAGCCAAATTATTTTTAAATTCCTACAAAAAATACTAAGTAAGACTCGATTAACCTAAACAAAATGCAAAAGATAGCAAAAAGCATAAAACTAAAAACTGAAAACTGGGTTGCCTCCCAGGAAGCGCTAAGTTTACCGTCTTCAGCCAGATCATGCTGATTCTCTCACCTATCTCGTGTCGAATATTGGACTGACAAACTCCAATGATTTTGGATTGCCAATATTATGAAGATGGCCTATGATAAATTTTAGTATTTTATTGCCAATCTTCAGAAAGTAGTTCACATCTCCGTTAGTAATTTTAGAAAGATAGTTCACAAACCCATTCACAGACCCTTGTTTATCAAGAATTTTTTCTATTTGTTCTTCTAAAATGCTCATGAATTGAGTTTTTGGGTTAGGAACTAAGATTGAAGAAATAGGCACTGGAAGGATATCTTTTGATTTTAAACATGTATTTTCAAGTGTGATCAAAGATAATTTTAATTCTGAAGGAGAAAGTAATTCTAAAGTAGAAGAACTGGCTTCTAAGGCTGAAGAAAATGAGACTCTTGATGGATATATCTTGGGTAACTCATCCACTCTCTTCTTTTTTTCACTTAGATCAGCATTAGTACTAAGCTCAGGTTCTTCTATTGGGTTAGTCTCAGTACTAATTTTCTCTTCTAAATTTCTTTTTGGCTAGCATCAGTACTAGCCTCACTCACCTGGTCTTGGTATGAGTCCTTAAGAATCCTATCACTTTTAAGCTCAGAAATTGCATTATCACTTTCAAATTGGGGATTCTTAGATGGGCCATTGGATCAATGACTAGGTCCAGGTGATTGGTGGATGGGTGGGTCATTTTCAAAATTCAATATTTGTTCGTTTGGTAATTGACCTAGTTCTCTCCTTATGGTAGATTCAGTTAATTGATCTATTTGTACTTCTAGCCTAGCGAGGGATTGCTATTAGGTCATGATCATTTGTTGAAGTTGGCTAAATCTATCATTGGCTAGATTGGTCTGTTCAGGAGATGGGTATAATGACTGATTGTAATAGGATGGCTGGATAGGCTGACTAGGCTGACCACTATTATAGATATAATTTTGGTATTGGAGCCCATTCTAAAAGTTCTGCACAAAAAAATTTGGGTCTGAACCTGAGTCGTTGGGGTCTCCAAGAAAAATTAAGGTGGTTCCTCCAGCCCGAATTATATGTGTTAGAGAATGGATCATTGACAGGTTTGGAGTAACCTTGAGTAGCTTAAACTTGTTCTTGAATGAAAGGTGAAAACTGTGCAGCCGTGGGATATTCGCTCACATGATGGGCCGGGCTAGCACAGATAGAACAAATCTCCTGATAATTAGGTGGTGGTGTGTATTGTGCAGGAGATTGTTGACCTAATACTAGGAACTGATCAAATTTCTGGACAAGAAGATCGACTTTATCTAATCTTTGGACTATTAGGTTCAGATCGACCTTAGGACTAGAGTCTGAATATTTGATCCCATAGAATGATGGGAACATCGATGGATTATAGGTGAAAGGAATAAAATATTTCTTCATCTGTCTAGGTGGTTCTTAGAATTTCTAGCCATTTAATTATCATGTTTAGCATGGATCAGTCGTTCAATTTCAGAATTAGGTTCAACTAGGTCAGAAAAAATTATACCGTGCATGTATTAGTACAAACCCTATTATGTGTGTTGTTGAGATTTTTTTTTAAGAAGGAGGAGAAAAAGAAGAGAAAAGAAAGAAAGAGAAAATTTTAAAGGTGAGATCCTTAAGAAAAATCTTAGACCTAAAGACATAAGATGAGAAGAATTAGTTGTGGTTAAGTGTTAATTGCAATCAAGTTAGCAAACAATTAAACCTAAACACCTATGGGTTTCTTAGACCTAACAGTTTGATGTAGAGTGGCTTAGTCTAGATACAAATTGAGTTTGTTCTCACTTCCTTCAACCAGCCAGGTAAGAGGTGAGATCGTGGGGGTCCCCCCGTTGCTTGCCTTAGATACCAATTGAATTGGCCAAGTAAGCTAACGAAACTAATTAAATAACCACAAATCAACTTTGGCTGAGCCTTTATAACCTCTAGCCTTAGACACTAGTTTTAGAGGTGAGTCCAAACTTACTTTGTACTTGATTTGACCACAATACTTAGAACTAAACTCGATTAATACTAAGGGCCAATGTCTACTTGATTTTAGTTAGATTTAGGTTAATGCGGGATGTTGGTTGGTTGTTTTTGGGCTAAGAAAGGGTGATGAAATCTCCACCTTATCTTATTATGGGTGTTGCCCTTAAATTGATTTGAGATGAATATGCACAACCAATTTCAAACAAGGGGTTCTATACAACTAAATTAGATGCATGAAACTAATAAAACTTGAAAGCTTATCTTATCTCTAGCGATCACCAAAAATAAATCTACAATGATGAATGCTCCTAAAAATTAAGTTTCTACTCTTGTCATGTAATTTTTATTAGGTTTATGTGGATGAATTTTAAGTTAATTAAAAAAAATAATAATTAATACTAAAAAAAATTAGTTAAAGCTAGGGTTAGGGGATCTCACCAAGCAAAACTGAATGCTTTCTATCTCTTTTTTGAATTTTTTGAATTTTTTTCTGTACAAAGATAAAAAAATAGAAAAGTTAGTAAGTTAAGTTTACAAAAAAATCAAAGAAATCAAACATTAAAATTATTGCATTCTCTGGCAACGGTGCTAAAAATTGATACGATCGCGATGCTGTCGTTAGGATACCGTGATTATCAATCAAATTTTGACTTCAATAAAAATTAAAAACATGTAGAAAGTAGTGAGTTGGATCGAATCCACAGAGAAGGCAGGATTTTGACTTGAAATCTTTGATTTTATAAAAAAAAATAAAATTTTAGAGAAAATAATTTAAGTCAAAAAATAAAAATTAAAAGTACAAAAAATAAATCGGATACTAAGATCTACTAACTAGATCCTAGCATCTCTTACAATAAAAATAAATAATAGAAATTTAAAAAAAATATATAAAATAAATTAGATACTAAGATTTACTAACTAGATCCTATCATCTATTTATAATAAAAATAAATAATAAAAATTTAAAAAGTATAAAAATAAATTGGTACTAAGATCTACTAATTAGATCCTAGCATCTACGTGCAAAAAATAAAAGACAGGAATTTAAAGTGCAAGAAAATAAATTTTGCATTAATTGAAATTGAAATTCAAGTACAAAGAATTTAAAAGAAATAATAAAATAAAATAAAAATAAAACTATAACAAGGATCTAAAGTTGATCAACCAAGCCTCATCGAAAAGATGGTTGATGACCTCTCCGTCTTCCGTCCTACTCCGTAGAACGAACTGGCTTCTCACCTTCTTTTCCTTGGATCCCTAAAGCTATTTAATTTTTTTCTTTATTTTTTTCTATACTTTCTACTCAATTTTTTTGCTTTCAAAGCTTATTCTCAGATCTCCTATTTATAGATGAATTTTTCATAATTTTTTGGTAAGAAAAGGAGTCCTAAAATCCTTAGAAATCGTATTAATCTCCTTAGGAATATTCCTGGCCGTCGGATCATCTTCGGACCACCCAGATCTGCCCAAAAATCAGCCTTTTACTCCTTATCAGGGTCGGATCAAATGTCAGCCATTGGATCTGGGTTTTGATGCAGTTCTGATC
Source organism: Elaeis guineensis (assembly GCF_000442705.2). Classification (NCBI taxonomy): domain Eukaryota; kingdom Viridiplantae; phylum Streptophyta; class Magnoliopsida; order Arecales; family Arecaceae; genus Elaeis; species Elaeis guineensis. The sequence continues at coordinate 82,803,965 of NC_025995.2, read as the reverse complement.
GTCGGATTGCACAATTTAAATCCTTAACACGGTCGGGAGTGATAACAGCCGTTGGATCACGTGATAGATTTCTTCGGGACCGTCGGATCGCGCAAAAACCCCTCTCTCACTGTAAGCCGTGTCTGTGGACCACGTTAAATTTTCTATGGACCGCGCCCTGGCTCTGTGGATCGAGCGGCCGGTCCACCATACATCGAAGGCTATTTTCTTTATTTTTTAGGGTATTTTGGCTTCATTTTTGCTCCGATTTTTTATCTGAAAAATAAAAAAAAATATGCATTAAATTCTTCAAAATTTTTTCTTTATTTTGGTACTTAAATTACTTAATTAAATTAATATCTATTTTTTTTATAAATATATCTAATTTCATATTTTTTTCAAAATCACTTATTTTTTAAAAAAATTCAATAAATTCATGAAATTTAGATTTTTAAGAAGATGTTAGCACCATAAATTATCAAAAATATATTCAATAAATATAAAAATATACCACTTATTACTACTTCATTCTCGATTGAACCTATTAAGAGAGGATATCCTTTCATTGTGTGGTCTTTGGCATTACACCCCTTGCAAGTGGATGTTGCAACTTGGTTCACTTGGGTGTGTCCCTTGAGTTCTAGGGCCTCTATCCTATATATCAAAGATACAAATTTAAGATCTTCAGCTAGAAAAGGTTGTACTTGATATATACCTCCTCTTGAAGGTGTGAGTCTATCGGGTTTCCTAGTAATCTCCCATTGTAGGCTCTTTTCTGCTAGGTTCTCTAGAAATTGCTAGGCTTCTATAGGCTCTTTGTTCATGAATTGACCCTAACACATTGATTCTAATATGGTTCTAGAGTTTGGATCTAGTCTTTCATAAATGATTTGGCACAGCCTCCAAGTTTCTATTCCATGGTGTGGACATTGACTCAAAAGATTCTTAAAATGATCAAAATACTTTCAAAAAGACTCATCAGATAATTGATAAAATTGATTAATTTTATTCTTAAATTTGACAGTCTTATAGTGTGAAAATTTTTTTTCAGGAACACTCTAACAAAACCCTCCCATAATGCTATGGATTTGTTAGGAAGACTGTATAACCACTTTTTGACACTATCCTTAAGGACAAAGTTGATCAATTTAAGTTTTACAGCATCCTCAGTAAGCTGTTCAAGCCACATCATGGTGCATACTTTTTCAAATTTTCTCATAAAAATATATGCATCCTCGATTTTGGTGAATTTAGAAGCATGTTTATGATCTAAGATTTAATTTCAAAATTGATATCAGTTTGTGGCAGTCGGATACATGAGGGTGGGACTGACCCAACTGGGTAGCAAAGATCTTTCAGTACCTGAGGTTCATGTTCGGGTTCACCCATGGTGGGCTTAAAGTCTACTAGACTCAATGCAAAGTTTGGATCTATTCTCACTAATCGACCAGATATCCTTATCCAAGAAAAAATTAAAAATTTTTAGTTATTTTTATAATTTTTTTTAAAGAGAAGAGGAAAGAGAGATAGATGAGAAGAAAATTCTAAGATGGGAGCCTAAGGAGTCTTAAATCTAGAGACGATAGAGAAGAGTATTTTAATAAGGATTAATGTTTGTAGGTTAGTAATTAAGTTATGCAGTCAATCCTAGCTAAGGGTAACCCTAGATCTAGACAGTTTCTAACTGCCAAGATTGCCTTTGAGCACTCCAGACAAAAGACTAGCCACTCAACTAGTCAGATAAGTATAAAGTTGGTGGGGGTTTCTCCATTGCTTTTCTTAGACACCAACTAAGTTAGTCAGATAAGCGAACGGAACTAATTAAATAACCATCTTTTTTCAGAACATAGTTTCTGAACCACTTTTCTAGACACCAGTCAAACTAACTAATCCTAACTTAATCTAACTCTTAGGATCCCTTGTCCTACTGAGCTTGAGAGTCTTTAGGGGCCAAAGTCTAATTGATTTTAAGTTAAGATTTAGGTCAATGCAATATGCAGGATGGTGGTTTATGGGCCAAGGGTGATGAAATCCCCACCTTATCTTGTTTAGGGTTTGTGCCCTTAAGATATTTTATGAAATTATGCAACGCAAGAAGAAAAGATAGCCAAATTTGATAGTTAGTCTAGAGTAAATTGATTTGTTTTGCTTTTTAGGTTTTGTGATTAAGTATCTAATTTTTTAAATAGATTGTGAGGTGTCAAAGTAGAGATTTTTTTTTTTTGAAAGTAAGTAAGTTTGACTAAGGAACTAAGCAAGTTAGAAAGTAAATAAAAAAAACTAAAAATAAGATAATTTTTTTTAATAAAAAATAATCATGCCTAGATCTCCAACAATGATGTCAAAATTTGATCGCTGTCGTAGGCAGTCAAGAATAAAAATCAACTCAAACTATATAGATAGGATGAGTCAGGATCATTTCCATCAAGATTTAGGGTGATTATCTTTTTTTTTAAGAAGAAATAAAAGAGAATTGATTGTAGAAGGATTAAAAAGAAATAAAATAATAAGAATTCAATTACAAATATAAATTAATTTATGAAAAAAATAAGTCAGAGAAATAATCTAAAAATTTTGAATCCACCATGCAAATTATATTTATTTATTTTTTTTTATGTTGCAATATTAATTCTTGTGATTAGGTTATTAGTATAGCTTATCTCTAAGGGGTACGGACTGTATCAATAGATTACAGCTCATCCTATCAGAGTATAAACTATCTAAATTTAATTACAAGATATAAGATTTAATCTAACATACTACGTCAGTAGAGAGTATAGGCCGTGTAGGCTAGATCAATACCTCAGAAAAATAAAAAGATATGAAATAAGAGTATAATTTTATTATATAAAAATTAAATACATAAAAAAAATAAAAATTTATTTATAGGCTTCATCGTATTTCTGGATTGAAGGGATTTAGCCATGCATCAAGATCTCTAGCTCCATATTCATCCATTCTCTTGGATCCCTAAACCTCTCTTATTTTTTTCTCTAATTTTTTCTTGCTTTTCTATTGATTTTTTTTTTGTTCTCTACTCTTATTCCCGACTCCTTATTTATAGATAAATTTTTTACCTTTTTCTGATAGCAAAAGGAGTCCTAAAATCTTTAAAATTCGTATAATACCCGTATGATTAATTTTTGACTGTTAGATTGCATTTAGACTTCCCAGATCAGCCCATAAATTATTAATCAACTCCTTATCAGGGTCAAAAACCACTACAGCCATCTGATCATGCATTTGATGAATTTTTGACTGTTGATTAGTGCCTGTTATCTCTTATCCATCGTCGGGATGAACAGCAGCCGTTGAATCAGCCATCGGATGGGTTTTTGATCGTCGGATCGTGCTTGAATTCTCTTCTTCTAATTAGTTCTCAGCTGGCAATCGACAGCAATCATCGGATCTTATTCTGGATGAATTTGAGCCATCGGATCGTGCACTGAGAGTGGGCCACCATCTCTAGATATGGAACAACAAACCTTAGCCATCTGATCACATATCTGGAGCAATCTCCACCGTCCGATTGTGCAAATTTCTTCCGCTAACCTATGAGCCACACCATAGATCGTGAACCTATTCAGGTGGATCGTGCCATTGCTTCTGTGGATCGAGCGACCGATCCACCATGTATCGAAGGCTATAAAAATTATTTTAAAGATATTTTCATTTGATTTTTGCTCCAATTTTTGTCTGAAAAATAAGAAAAAATATGTATTAAATTTCTTAATAATTTTTTTTATTTTGGTGCTTAAATTTGTTTAATTAATTTAACATCTATTTTTTATAAATATACTCTAATTTTATATTTTTTTAAAATTTATTTATTTTTGTAAGAAAATCTAATTTATTTATAAAATTAGGTTTCTAAGAAGATGTTAGCACCAAAAATTATCAAAAATATCTAAAATAAGTATAAAAATATATCACTTATTAATCATCATCCTCAATGATATGGATCTCTTTGTCCTTCTCAATGATAAATTAATATCTTAGAGGTGCTTTGCACACTCTATCTGACCTTTGGAGAAAAAATATGTATTATGGATGTACCTTATCAATAGGTACTTCTGATTAAGGAACACCTTATGGACTATCCACAGGTGGTAGTGAGATAGTCTGTAGATTTTGAACTTCTTCAAGTTCAATATTTCTCTCACTGCTCCTTTCTTGGATAATTTTTTTTCATAAAAATGGTATATCTACTGACAAACATCTTTTATTCAGTAGAATAATAGAAATAATATCCTATACTCTCCTTGGGTTAACCTACAAACCTATACATATCTGATATAGTATTAAGCTTATGTCCAAAATTTCTTTTGACATAAGTAGGGTGCCCTATATCTTAAGATGTTTATGATTGGATCTCTTTCTTTTTATATCTTATATGGAATGCTAGAAACAGATTTGAAAGGCACCCTATTCAAAATGTATGCCGCAGTTTTTAGGACATATCCCTAGAAAAAAATAGAAAGGTCAGTGAAGTATATCATAGACTGCACCATATCTAAATAAAGTACGATTCATCTTTTTGCTATTTATTATGGTGTATAAGGAAGGGTCTAAGAGAATGCCTTTTTCTTTAAGATGATAGAGAAATTCGCTAGTCAAATATTATCTTTCTTGATCAGATCGAAGAATTTTAATATTTTTTTCAGTTTATTTTTCTACCATACTTTGATACTTCTTAAACTTATCAAAGGCTTTTGATTTTTATTTTATTAAATTCACATATTCAAACCTTGATAAATCATCTGTAAAAGTGATGAAATAGGAGTATCCTTCTCTGGCCTGAGTTGTCATTGACCCACATACATCTAAATGTATAAGACCTAACAAAATTGTTTGCCCTTTCTTCATGTCCAGTAAATAGAGATTTGGTTATTTTTTTCATGAGACAAGATTCACAAGTTTTAAATGATTCAAAATCATAAGGATCAAAGAGCTCTTCTTTATATAACTTGTTTATTCTTGACTCATTAATACGACCAAGTCAGTAGTGCTAGAGATATATGACATTCGCATCTTCTCTTTTTTTCTTCTTATTTTTATCAATATAAAAAATATAATCATTTAGTGATAGAGTAAAAAAACTATTCACCACATATACATTGCCAAAGAATTCATTAGATCGAAAAATAGAGCAACTATTGCTCTTTCCATTTATTTCAAATTCTTATTGTAATAACATAGGTATAAAAATAATATTTCTAATGAGCCTTGGCATGTAAAAATAATCTTCTAATTCTAATATTTTATCCAAAGGCAAGTTCAACAAGTAGGTTTCAATAGCTTCAGTATAAATAGACTCTCCACTAGCATCGAAAAGCTTAAAGTCATCTTTATTCAAGCTTCAAATTCTCTATAGTCACCATAATGATTTACATAAATGAGAACCATAGACGGTATCCAATACTCAAGAATTAGAAGGTGAATCACTCAATGAAAAATCGATATGTATCATATACAAACCTTTGGATACAATATTTGCCTTTTGCTTTAAACTTGCAAGGTAGCTCTTGTAATTTTCTTCCAATGTCTCTGCTTGCCATAATAGTAATAGATATTTTCATTCTTCTTCTTGAAGATGCTATGCTTAGGGTTCAACCTCTTCTTGTTCAAACCTTTCTTGTTTGCCTTCTTCTTAAAGATCTTATCCACAAGAAGAAGAGGAGCTTTATCACTCTTAAAGTGGCTCTCAATTGTTTTTAACATGTTAAGCAGCTCTAGCAGACTAGTGTTTAGTTTGTTCATATGGTAATTTATGACAAATAGTGAGGAATATTCTCAGAGTGACTGCAGGATCAAATTCTAATTGAGCTGTCCATTCAATTTGATTTAAGTTAATTAAGACTTGATCCATGATTCAATTTGAATCCAATTTGAATCCGATTCGAATTCAATTCAAAATCTTATCGAATCTAATTCAATTAGGCTATAAATCCAAGTCTTACTTGAATTATAAAATTTAATTAGCTTCAAATTAAGTCAAATATAATTAAATTAAATCTGATTTAAATCAATTAAGATTTGATCTATGATTCGATTCAAATCTAATCTGAATCTGATTCGAATCCAATTCAAAATCTTATCAAATCTAATTCAATTAGGCTTTGAATCTAAGTCCTACTTGAACTATAAAACTCAATTAGCCTCAAATTAAGTCAAGTCTAATTAAGTTAAATCTAATTTAAATCAATTGAAACTTGATCTATGATTTAATTCGAATCCAATTTGAATTTGATTCGAATCTAATTCAAAATTTTATCAAACCTAATTTAATTAGACTTCAAAATTAAATCCTACTTAAAATATTAAAATTCAATTAGCCTCAAATAAAGTTAAATCTAATTAAATTAAATCTAATATAAATCAATTAGAACTTGATCCATAAAATAATTAAGCTCAAAATTTAATAAAAATTAACAATAATTTTTAACCACCCAAAAAATGACAGAGGAAAAAATAATATTAAAATTTAATATTTAAAAAAAATTAATAGTATTAGCGATGATATTAGAGATGAAATAATTTACTGTCGTTAATAATTTTGAAAAAAATAGTACTTTAAAAGTTTTAAAAAAATTTACTATTAAAATTTAATATTTTTTTAAAAAATTAATAGTATTAGCGATGGCAGATGGGTATTAGCAACGAAAATACCATCTTTAATACCCTGACATATAAAATAAAATTTTATCGATCGTATTATCGATGGCGAGTTGCCGTCGGTAATAGTCTACCTTAAATGCAGCCTGCTGGAGGGCAAAAAAAAAATTCTATGCTCTCCTCCTTCCCATGAATCTCCTCTCTTTCTTCTCCTTTTTGGCTTTTTCCCTCCTCACTGATACCTCCTCTTGACCAGCGATGACCCCCCTCCCCGATGCATCCTTCCGATATTTTTCGTTCCCCATACATCCTCCTTCTCGGTGTCTCGACCCCGTTGGCCCCTCCTACGCCGCAGCCCTAAGCCTACCATGCCAGTGCCACCTAGCCTGCGGCCACCCTGACCCCATCGATGCCTTCTATGTCACGGCCTCGAGCCAGCCATCCCAGCCCTACCTTGCCCATGACCACCCCGACCACATCGATGCCTCCTATGCTACGGTCTCGAACCCGCTGCCCCAGCCCTGCCTCGTCCGCAGCCACCTTGACCCCACTGGTGCCTCCTACACCGCACCCCGATCCGCCTCACCCACAGCCACCCCGACCCAGTCGGTGCCTCCTACTCCACAGCCCCGAGCCAGCCGCCCCGGGGCCCTCTTGCTCACAGCTGCCCTGACCCCGTCGGTGCCTCCTACACTGTGCCCCCGAGCCAGCCACCCCTGCCCCACTCGCCCATGGCCACCCTGACCCCATCGGTGCCTCCTACGCTATGGCTTTGAGCCAGCCACCCTGGCCCCACCTCACCCACGGTCACCCCGACCTCGTCGGTCAGATCCTGTCTTGCCGGCCTCTCCGTGCCCCCATCTCCGTCGGCCTGACTGCACGGCCCCTGCCCTGCAACCCCGACCCTGCAGCCCCTACCTTGCAGCCCCGTCCCAATGCCAGCACACCTACTATTGTGAGTATTAGCGACGGTGGGTAGTGTTGTTTAGTATTAGTGATGGCTATTATCATTACTAAAAATTAATTAAATATTGATTTAATTAATTAGTTAGATATTTTATTAATTAATTAATTAGATTCATGGGACTTGGGTCTCGGTATGCAGAGTGCTCAAACTGAGGGAAAGTGTCAGACAGCATTGCAAACATAGGGCCAAGGCATACCCTGCATGCCTGAGCCTCGGGTCACAGCTAGCATCCAAGGTATCTTGCCGTCGTGTGCCCTATGCACTCAGGCTGATGGAAGGTGCCGGACAGTATTAATTATGTGTTAATTTTAATAAATTTGTATTGTATGGAGCGATAGACCTATTAGTTGATTGATGTGCATATTTTAATGTATCCATATATTTATTTATTTTTGTACAGATAAAAAATTATATACATTGATCAATTGATTGTCTACTATGGATAGTTTAAGAAATGCAAGTAATTCTATAAGTCATTATAGTAATCAAACAGTATACTGAGGGTTTGAAAAAAATTTTGGATAGCATTTTTCTTTTGTTCTTTCTACACAGGAGAACAAAAAAGAAATACTATCAAAATTTCTTTCAATCTCTGTTGTATATCGTTTGATTACTATAATAGATCTATAGAATTAATGCATTTTTTGCATGAGATAGGATATCTTACCTATTACTTGATGATGGATGTATTTACTATGTAAGCCATTTTGAATGATAAAATAGTATTTAGTAATTGCCTTGTATTTATGTATATGTAGAATTCTTAGATAGTCTGTCATGGACTGTAGCTGGATAGACCATCGAGTAGTCGACAGAGAAATTTTTGCTAAATATAGGGAGGGTGTAGAGTACTTCTGTGATTTTATTTTCGGAATGATATACTCTTACATCAAGGATAGGTTTATTGCCCTTGTAACAGATGTGGCAATAGAAAAATATTTAATAGGGATACAATTACTATCCATTTGTATAAGAGTGGATTTATGCCCAACTACAAGCATTGGTACCTATATGGAGAGATGTGGGAGAAAGTTGCAAAGGTTAGAACCGAGTAGGACATGGACACAGATAGAATGGTTGGACATGGTTATGGATGCAGCTGGTTCAGAATTTAACTGGAATGTGGAGGATGATCCAGAAGCTGATAGTGGCGATTTCTACCATATGCTGTAAGATGCTGATGAACCACTATGGCCGAGATATGAAACACACACTGTCCTATCAGCTGTGTTAGAGTTGTTGAACTTGAAAGCCAAGTTTAATATGATGATTATTTGTTATGTTAGGATGGTAGTAATAATAAAAAAAATGCTACCAAAGGATAAGAAGCTTGTTGGAAATATCTATGCTTCGAAGAAAATGATGAAAGGATTGGGCATGGGATATGAGAAGATAGATGCATGCTGTAATGGTTGCATAATTTTCTATAAGGAGGACCAATGGAAGAGCTCATGCAGTGTATGTGGTATAAGCCAATTTAAGCCGAGGCAAGAGGGTAGAAATAAAAGGATGTACCACACAAGATTCTTCGATATCTTTTCCTCACTCCTAGACTTCGAGGCTCTTCTTGTTCAAGAATACTATCGGACAGATGAGATGGCACAAAGGACCATGCAAGCACCCCGATATGATGTATCATTTATTGGACAACATGGCAAGGAAGTGATTTGATACTTGCCATCCTTTATTTGCTCAGGAATTAAGCAATGTCTGGCTGGGTCTATCTACGGATGGCTTTACACTGTTTGATCATGCAGTGGCCCCTTATTCATGTTGGCCAGTCTTTATTACTCCATACAATCTACCACTTGGGATGTGTATAAAAGAATATATTATCTTTCTTACATTAGTCATTTCTGGACCATGATGTCTTGGTAGAAGCATTAATGTATATCTAAAGCCTCTTATTGATGAGCTGAAATAGTTATGGTCCGATGGTATTCATACTTTTGATGCATTGAAGAATCAGAATTTTGTAATGAAGGTTGCGTTGATATGGACTATTAGCAATTTTTTTGCTTAGGGATGCTGTCAGGATGGAGCACTTATGAAAAGCTAGCATGTTCCTATTGTATGAAGAATATAAAATTATTTTAGCTTGAGCATGGTCGTAAGCCCTGCTAATTCGATTGTCATCGTCAATTTCTCTTCGAGCATCATCATTTTTGAAAGCAGCAAAAAAGTTTTAGGAAGAATAAGATAGAGAAGGACCATGCATCCCAACACCTCAGTGGTATGAAAGTGTTTCAGAGGGTATCCTAATTAGATGAAGTCCTGTTTGGCATTGAATTTAACAAGCAGAAGCCTCGTGGGTTCAGTACAACTCATAACTGGGTGAAGCGAAGTATCTTCTGAGAATTGCTGTGTTGGTCCACCAATTTGACCCATCATAACCTTGAGATCATGCATATCAAAAAAAATATATTCGATAATATTTTCTATACTGTTATAGATGTCAAGGGCAAGACGAAGGACAATCCTAAGGCTTGAGCAGATATGAAGAACATATGCAAGCATCCTCTATTAGAGTTGGTTGAGATGTCACTTGAGAAATTTCTGTAGCTGAAAGTATCTTATACCTTAACAAGGGAGCAACTGAAGGATGCTTGTGAATGGTGTAAGAGTCTTAAATTCTTAGATAGTTGTGTAAGTAATGTAGCTCAGTGCGTCAATGTTAAAGATTGTAAGTTCTATGGGCTAAAGAGCCATGACTGCCATATATTTATGCAATGATTACTCCTATTGGCTCGACATGATCTCCTTCCAGCTTCATATGGAGTTCTTTGACTGAACTTAGCCTTCTCTTCAGAGATATTGCTGCTAAATTATCCATGGATCACATCTTTAGTCTTGAGACTAGTAGTATAGAGACCATATGTAGGTTGGAGAAGATATTCTCTCCTAGCTTCTTTGACTCCATGGAGTACCTCGTGATTCATCTGACATATGAAGCTAGGATGGGGGGTCTAGTGCAGTATAGGTGGATGTATCTATTTGAAAGATATATGCACAGTCTTAAAAAGAAAGTGAAAAATAATGTCCGAGTCGAAGGTTCTATTGTGGAGCTTATATAATAGAACAGATTTCAAATTTTAGCCGACACTATTTTAATCCTAGTATGCAGACCAAACTGACTCAAGTGGGTCGAAATGATGACGATGGTGCTGAGAGATCAGAGTGAGAGATCTCAATATTTGCCTATCCTGCTAAAAAATTTGGGCATGAGATTCATCGGGTTTTCTCCGATACTGAACTTCGACAGGTAGAGAAATATATTTTGCTAAACTATATGGAGGTCGATCCATATGTCTGTAAATGTCCATCACAATCTTAACTCTTTAATCACTTATTTCAGTATACTTATCTTATGCATATTTAGACAATATAATGAGATGCTGAAAGGAGAAAATTTGAGCATAAGTGATGAAGAAATATCAACACAGTGCTCAAAGAACTTTGCATGTTGGTTCCGTCAATTAGTAAGCATCCATTGTCATTTTATATATTTTATTTTTTTTAATTTATTTTTTTTATAATATGTAGGTCATTCAAGAGAGTGAGTCCATACCAATGGAGCTGAGACCATTAGGTTATGGGTCTGAAAAATACGTGACCTACTATAATGACTATAACATAAATAGTTTCAAATTTTTACACCTAGTAATATGAAAATTATAAAAGCATAATGAACAGTGGTGTGTATATAAAAAGCAATTAGTGGGAAGACAAGATGAAGAGTGACTACTATAAAATCTTCGAAGAAGTGATCAAGATGATCTACATTGAAGATAATAGTGTCATTCTATTTAAGTGCCAATGGTTCGATCTGACAATGGTATGAAGGTTGATCCACGGCATGGGCTTATTGAAATCAAACATAAATCAAAAGCTTATGTCAATGAGCCATTTGTACTAACTGCAGAAGTGATGTATTTTAAATTTACTACAAGCACACGGTGTGCAATGTAGCACGTCCGACGAGTACGGATCGATCCCATGAAGAATTGAGTTTTAAAGTGTATTCAAATACTTGCTTAGACGAGCTTTAAAGAAAAATAAGAGAGATTGTTTGTTAAATTACGAACTACCAAAGTAGTAAATTAATTAAATATATTTCAAAGATCTAGGGTTTTTAAATTTACTAGACCAATGAATTAGAGAGCCTTTCCATGTTTTTTCTTATAATGTCCCTTGATTAAGATGTAAAATATGAATCAAGTATGGATCATGAAGAGATTTAACTCAACTATGATCCATCAAGTATTTCACTTTCACCCTAATTAAGAGACTCTTTTTTTCTCTACTTCTCTTGTGTTACTCAAGTATGGGCTATGAAGAGATTCTAACCCAACTATAACCCATCAAAGTTTTCACAAGGAAAGAGAAGAAAGGGTTTAGAAATTTATAAGTTTTCTACTAATCATCCCTTCTTGCACTCAATCAAGCATGGCCTATGAAGAGATTCTGACCCAACGATAGCCCATCAAGTCTCTTGGCAAAAGAGATAAAGGGAGAAGGACTCTAAAAATTAAAAATATAAAAAAAAATTCAAAGAAGAAGGCTTCTATTCATGATCTAGCTTCATCATAAATCTCAGAGGGATTGCTTAGCCAGACATAGTTGATTTAAAGTCTGAAGAAAAATAAAATAAAATAAAATCTAATTCTACTTGCTGGAATTTAACTTACAAAATTAAAAATTAAAAATTAAAAGGTACAAAAATTTAAACTACTCTATTACAGAAATTAAAATTATAAAAATTAAATAAAATAAAAAAATTAATTTATTACTAAATAAATATTTTGATACAAAAATTTTTATCTCCCAAGCCATTAAGGAGGCTTGGAGTTGGAGCAGAAAATAAAATAAAATTTCTTACAGAATCTAACTTCTCTCCCACTCTTGGCTTAGGGCCAACCTTTTCCTGACTGACTCTCCTTCTCGTGTGTTAGAAGGATGGAAGAAAGTGAGAACAAAATGGCTAAAAAATTTAAAAGATGGATATGCCTGTCTGTCACATAAGTCCCCTATAAGAATTATGGAGTAGAGAGAGATATCTTTAAGAATAGAGGTATTAGGCTTTATTTATAGGTGTTACGAGGGAGGAGGATTTTATAATGTTTAGATGTAGGATTAAAAGGAGAGGATAGATGAATGGTTAGGATTTTACTTGTAAAGGATGGATGGATGGATAGATAGTTGGTTAAATAGGAAAGATAGCGATGATTGCTTTTTTTTTAAATTTTAAAAATATCACTTCTCTATCGTGCATCCCTACTGTGTATCCACATCTATTGCTGATTTTTTTTATTTTTTCATGTACCAGACGAAGCATAGCATCTCACGCACAAAAGCCCATCATTTCCTTGTACCGCCTGAATTCGAATTTCATGCATCCAACCTCCGGCACTTTATTTCCACATGGTCAACATAATTTTCCTATCCCGCGTGAATTCAAATTTCATGCATCTAACCTCCAGCACCTTATTTCCACATGGTCTACCAAGCTTCTTATGGACCAAGTGGTCCATGGAGGACCATCAGCTTATGAATTGGCTCGATGGATTTTCGATCTTGATTTTAAATCTGTTTTAACTTCATTTTTTATTCTGTTTGATCCCTTTAAGCCTGCAAATCATGCTCTTCATGTTGTTGCACCCCTCTTCTATAAAATACATGAAAAAATATCAATTTTAAAAGAATAAAGATAATTTGATCCATAAATTAATGCTTCTATGGATAAATTTATGCACTTATCATACCTCCCAACTTATTTATTGCTAGTCCCTTAGCAATGCAATATATATATAATAATGATTATTATTATTATTTTGATAATATTTTATTAAGATTCTTCTTTACAAAAATAGATCTAGGATTGAAAGTCAAAGAGTTTAACATGTATCACTAACTAAATATTAAGCTTTAGAAGTAAATTTTATAGTTAGTATAATTAAAAAAAAATTTAGAATACATTGAAAGATCTACAGTACTTGTATTTGTGATGACCAACTTAGTATTTGGGTGCTGGCTTATAAAGGATAAATGTATCTTCTTTTGTCATCTTATTTTGGTTAATTTTTTATACACCTCCAAATAAAGTTTATGAACTAAGATAGCTTTCGCACTGCCTTCTTTTTTTTTTTTTAGTGCTGAGCATCCTGATCTTTCCTTCACTATTTGACGCAAACTTCCACACTTGACTTAGGTACTGAAATCCAATTACTAAGCTTAGGGCAATCCACATATACTCTGTGTTTTGTACTTTTATTTTAGGTAGGTAGCTCTTTTCTCAAATTCAAATATTTGATTGGAGTGTATATCAATCATCAATTTTAAATGATAATTGAATCCTCAGTTGGCCTCACAATCAGCACCTATTTCATCTTGTCAGTGTGCATGTGCAGTTAGAAGTGCTAATAGTCTTTAGGTGATCTAAGTAAGTTGCTAAAAGTCTGTCCAACTAATCTATTCCTTAACTCACTATAGTCATTAGCAAATACTTTCTAACTCTTATTATTCTTTTCTTAGTCAATTTTGCTCAAGATTCTCTTTCTTGACACATATTTTATTCAAAATTTTTTTTCAAAAATATTTTTAGAAGATTTTTTTTTACCTCCAACTTAAATATCATTATTTTTAATGAAGGAAGAAAGAAAATGCAATGCAAGAAAAAAAAGATGTCACCTGGTGAATATGTGTTCTTTGTTGAAGGTGATCTGGTGTGATGTTGGCTTGAAAGTCTGAAGTCAGAAGATGAATATCTCTATTTATTCAATAAAAAAGATATTAGTTTAAAAAAATTAGGTTGCCTCCCAGAAGCACTAAATTTAATATCTTCAGTCAAACAAAATATTGCAAGCAAATTGATCGAGATAAGTTGGTTCATAGAGAACCATGGCTTCGTCAAATGATTCTTTGGGCAGTTTCAAAAATAATTTTAATCTTTGACCATTAACTTTAAACAAAACATCATTACTTAGATTTTCAATTTCTACATCTCCATATGGAAAGACTTCTTTAACTAAGAATGGTCCTGTCCATCTAGACCTAAGCTTTTCAAGAAATAGATGTAATCTAGAATTGTACTAGAGAACTTTTTATCCGGGATAAAAGATTTTCTCATAATTGTTTGATCATGAAATACTTTGGTTCATCCTTTGTATACCCTAGCATTCTTATAAGCTTCATTTCTAAATTTTTCTAATTTATTAATTTGAAGCTTTCTATGGTTTCCAGCTACATCCAAGTCCATATTTAGATTTTTAATGGCCCACATGGCTTTGTGCTCTAACTCAATAGGCAAGTGACAAGGTTTTTCAAATACAATCTTATAGGGAGACATTCCTAGGTTGGTCTTGAAAGTGGTTCGATATGCCCATAGTACATCAACTAGTTTCAAGGACTAGTCCTTTCCATTGACATTAACAGTTTTCTCCAAAATTTATTTAATCTATCTGTTGGACACCTCTACATACCCACTAGTTTGAGAGTGATAAGGTGTGGCCAACTTGTGGGTGATATTATATTTTTTTCATTAATGTGTCAAAGGATCGATTGCAAAAGTGTGTGCCCCGATCACTAATGATTGCTCTAGGAGTCCGAAGCGGGAGAGAATATTTTTTTTTAAAATTTTATAACCACTTTGCTATTAGTAGATCTACAGAGAATAACTTTTACCTACTTTGAAACATAGTCGACAGCTACTAAAATATATTCATTTCCAAATGAGTTTGGAAATGGACCCATAAAATTGATCCCCCACACATCAAAAATTTCCACCACCAAGATTGGGTTAAGAGGCATCATATTTCTCTTAATGATTTATCCCATTTGTTGACATCAAATATAACTTTTACAGTACTCCTGTGTATCCTTAAGTAAATTGGATCAATAGAATCCATATTGGAGGATTTTGACAGCTATTTTCTTGGATGAAAAGTGACCACCACATGCTTGATCATGACAGAAAGATAAAATACTTCTAACCTCATTATTTGGAACACATCTTCTAATGATTTGATCAGGATACTATTTAAAGAGATATGGATCATCCCAAATAAAATACTTCACTTGGGAAAAGAATTTGTATCCATCCTGAGTGGTCTAGTGAGAAGAAACTTTATCAATGGCTAAATAATTGACAATATCAGCATACCATAGTTTAGTGGATACGGACATGAGCTGTTCATCAGGAAAAAATTCATTGATGGGTAGTTCACTAGATAGTGTGACTATGATTCAAGACAAGTGATCAACTACTGCATTCTTTGTTCTTTTTTATCCTTGATTTTTAGGTCAAATTTTTGAAGGAGCAAGATCCATCGTATTAAGCGTGCCTTGACATCTTTCTTTGCTGGGAGATGTCTAATGGCTGAATGGTCAATATAGAGAATGGTGAGTGACCCAACTAAATAGAATCTAAATTTTTCTAGAGCAAAAATAATGGCTAGAAACTCTTTTTCAGTGGTAGTGTAATTAAGATGAGCATCATTTAAGATTTTGCTTGCATAGTAAATAACTCTAGACAGCTTATTAATTTTTTGACCCAAAACTGTGCCCATAGCATGATCGAACGTATCACACATGAGTTCAAAAGGTTCAGACAGACAGGAGGATGAATGATGGGAGTTGAAATGAGTGCCTTTTTAAGAAATTCAAAAAACTCTAGGCACTTCGGAGTGAACTCAAACTTGATTTCTTTTATTAACAGATTTGTTAATGGATGAGCCACTTTACTAAAATTGACAATGAATCTTCTATAGAATCTAGCATATCTTAAAAATGAATGAATTTTTTTGACAGACTTAGATAGAGGAAGACTTGCAATCATATCTATTTTGGCTTTATCCATTTTAATTTCTTTTTTCGAAACTACATGGCCAAGAACAATCCCTTCTTTAACCATGAATTGATATTTTTTCCTGTTGAGAACTATGTGCTTCTCCTTACATCTTTCTAGGACTAATCTCAAATGATCTAAGCATTTGGAGAAGGTAGCACCAAAGATAGAAAAGTCATCCATAAAAATTTTTAGAAATCATTCAACCATATCAGAAAAAATGCTGATCATGCATCTTTGGAAGATTGCCGTGCATTACATAATCCAAAGGGCATACGCCTATAAGCGAAGGTTCCAAATGGACAAGTGAATGTAGTCTTTTTCTGATCTTCGAGGGGTATAGAGATCTGATTATAGCCGGAGTATCCATCAAAAAAATAGTAGAACTCTTATCCAACTAATTTCTCTAACATTTGATCAATAAATGATAATAAAAAATGATCTTTTCTTATCACAGCATTCAATTTTTATAGTCTATACAGACCCTCCATCCCATTTGGATCCTGATTGGGATAAGTTCATTCGCTTCATTTTGGACCATTATTATCCTAAACTTTTTGGGTACTACTTGTACAGGGTTTACCTACGAGCTATCAGAAATGGGATAGATAATTCTATTATCAAGTAGCTTAGGATTTGCTTTTTGACTACATCCTTCATGGCTGGGTTAAGTCTTCTCTGAGCATCTCTAGTTGGTTTGGCCTCTTCTTCTAGGTGTATCCTGTGTTGAACTATAGAAGGGCTTATTCTCATAATATCAACCATGATCTAGTCTATTACTTCATGATTCTCTCTCAGGATTGCTAACAACTCTTCTTGTTTAGAATTTAGGTCTGATGTGATAATTACAGACAAGATTTTCATTAGATCTAAATATGCATACTTAAGGTGCTCAGAGAGAGGATTCAATTCTAATTTAGGTGTCTCCTCTATTGATGGCTTGGGTGATGGTTTAACCATGTCTATGATTGGTTCAATAAGAGACTCTTATCTCTGACTATTCTTATTGTCTATAGAAATTTTATTGATTTTTTTAGATTCATTAATTGATCAGAAACTAGACTCAAGATCGACTTCCTCATCGCTAATGTCAATAGGTTCATAAATTTTCTCTTGAATTATATTTACATCAGCATGCTGGGTGGATTCCTATTCTTGATTGAATATATTCAGTTTAATAGTCATGTTCTCAAAAGATAGCTTCATAAGTTCATTCCGATAGTTGATTTCAGTATTTGCAGTAGCTAAGAATGGTCTTCCTAAAATAACTAGGATATGACCCTTGAAATTCACAACTGGTTTGCTTTCTAAAATGATGAAATCAACAGAAAAGATAAAATTATCAATCTTCATTAAAACATCCTCTACCATTCCTTTAGGGATCCTAAGAGATCTATTTGCTAATTGTAACGTGATCTTTGTTGGTAGAAGTTCTCCTAATCTTAGTTGCTTATAAATTGAAAATGAAAGAATATTTATACTAACCCTTAAATCTGGCAAGACCTTCTCAATATGCGTCTCTCCAATATCATATGAAATTATCAATGATCCTGGATTCTTATATTTTATTGGCACATGACTAGACAAGTATGAGCTCACACTTGCTGTTAAAAATGCTCTCTTGGGTATATTGGTGGTCCTTTTCTTAGTACAAAGATCTTTTAAAAATTTAGCATAAGTCAGAACCTGTTTAATCATATCTAGAAGAGAAATATTTATCTAGACTTACTTAAACACCTCTAATATTTTATCCAAATATTTTAATTTTTTATTAGATCTTAATCGATTTAGAAAAGAAGCTCTAAAAATTGTGAGTTCTGGACTTAGCGTACTATCAGTTTCAGAAGCTTGAGTTTGTAAGATGGGTTGTTCATAAGATGACTCAGCAGATGAGTTATTTCTATTATCAGATGTACCTATCTTATTGTTCAATTATTTTTCAGATCTTAAGGTGTGAATAGCATTCACATGGTTGACTTGGTTTTTCTGTTGGGATTGTGGACCATTTTGATTTCTTAGGTTTGGTTCAGGTTGGCTAGATAGCCTACCTCGTTCTCGCTCACTCATGGAAGAGGTTAGCTAACCCACTTACATTTCTAAATGGGCAATAGCTTGGACATTAGTATTTATGAATTAGTCCGTGGTTTGTATGAAATTACTCAGTATGGCATTGGTGTCAGCATTGGATTTGGCCAGGTTTTCTAGGCTTTTCTCAAGAGAACTAAGTTTCTTCTCATTATTATTAAAGCTTGGTGGGTTGTTTATCACAGGGTTAGGCCTTGAATTTTGCTGGTTGAAGCTAGGACCGCCTACATTTAGATTCTGTGATCATGAAAAATTTGGATGATTCCTCTATTCTGGATTATATATGGGTGCATAGGGATTATTCACTGATCTCTGGTATGTGGCATTTACCTATGCACATCCATTCTCTATTGAGTTCATCAAAAAGGGGCATTCCTCAAGGACATCGTCGGATGCACTACATGCATTGCACATGGGCGCAGAAACTTGGTTCACACTGGTTGGTCTCTATAGCTCTAAGACCTCAAACCTACGTGCTAAAGTTGTAATTTTGGCCTCTGCAGCTAGAGAGGTCTATATTTGGTGTATTCTACCTCTTGAAGGTGTCGGTCTCTCAAGTTTTTTAGTTGTTTCTCATTGTAAATTTTTTTTAGCTAGATCTTTTAGAAATTGCCAGACTTCAGTGGATTCCTTGTACATGAATTGACCCTGGCATATGGACTCTAGCATGGTTCTAGAATTTGAATTTAGCCCTTCATAAATTATCTGACATAGCCTCCAGATTTCTATTCTTGGTGTGGGCATTGGGTCAAGAGGTTCTTAAAGCGGTCGAAGTATTTTTAGAATGATTCGCCAGCTAGTTAGTAAAATTGGTTTATCTCATTCCTAATCCTAGCTGTTTTATGATGGAGAAAGAACTTCTTTAGGAACACTCTTACAAAACCCTCTCAGGCTGTGACAGATTGGTTTGGAAGACTATAGAGCCACTTTTTAGTATTGTCCTTAAGGGCAAAATTGATCAGTCATAGCTTAATCTCATCCTCTGATAGTTGTTGTAGCTTCATAGTTGCACAAACCTCTTCAAACTCTCTAATGAATATGTATGCATCCTCTATTCCTGTGAATTTTGGAAGCATGTTGATAATTTGAGATTTAATTTTAAAGTTATTTACAGTGGGTTGGAGCAACCTGATGCAAAAAGGTTGGATGGAATCGACTGAATAACATAAATTCTTAAGGATTTAGGACTGATTGGGTTCTCTCATTGTAGAAGTTGTTGGGTTTGAAACAGGAATCGAATCAATTCTTACTAGTCAATCTGATACCCTTCTCCATGAAGAAAATGGAGAAAGCACTTTTTTTTTTAAATTTTTTTAACTTTTTTTTATTTTCAATCAAGTTTTCACTCAAAAAAAAAGAAAAGAAAAGAAGAGGAATCCTAACTAAGATTCTCCTAACTCTAGACAGTTTTTAACTGTCAAGGTTGCCTTCGAGCACTCCAAGTTCGAAATCGACTAACCAAATCAACAAGATAAGTGTAAGATTGATGGGAGGTTCTCCATACTTTCGTAATGAATCTAATTAGATAACTATCTGTCTTTGAAACGTAGTTCCTAAACCATTTTCGTAGACACTGACAGGCTAACCAACTTGAACCCGATCCAACTCTTAGGTTCTCTTGTCCTAATGAGCTCGAATGTCCCTAGGACTGGTGTCTAATCAATTTTATTTAAAGGTTTGGGTTATATAGATGTAAGAAAGTGATTTGTGAACTAAAGAAGGGTGATCAAATCTTCACTTTATTTGATTAATGGGTGATGCCCTTAAGATATATTATGAAAATACAATACAAAGAAAGAAAGATGACCAAGCAAAGTGGAAGATTTTTAAAGTTTAGGTATTTCTTTATATTAATTAAATCTTATGTGATTAGTATTTTTTTTTTTTTTATGTTAATCTAACTATAGAGACCAAAGTAAATGTTAAGTTTTGGATATATTAGTGAGTTATGAAAGAAATGAAGAGATCCAACTAATAAGGAATTAGCTAATAGAAAAAGAAAACTTATGCAATCTAAATATAATGTGAGAAATCTAATCTATATTAAAAGCAAAAAATTAACTAAGCAAAATAAAATAGCAATTAAAGGAGAAATCTAGGATTAAAGATAATAATTTTTTTTAATGCAAATCAAAATCTATCCTAGGACAACCATACAGCGTAACTTCCTGTTATACCAGGGCAACCTTATGCCAGGATAGATTTTGATTTAACTAAAATAACTAAAAGAAGATAGAAAAGAATTACTAAAACTAGAACTAAAAGCATGAAGAACAAGAATCTGAAATATAATTTAAACATGCCAATTCTTTGGCAAACGTACCAAAAACTTGATGTGTCTTAAATTTATCATAAGTGCATAGTGTGCAATATAGTACATCCGATGAGTATAGATTAATCCCATGAGGAATTGAGTTTTAAAGTGTATTCAAATACTTGTTCATGCGAGCTTTAAAGAAAAAGAGGAGAGATTGTTTGTTGAATTACGAACTACCAAAGTAGTAAATTAATCAAATATGAAGATAAATTATCTAAAAGCTCTAGAGCTTTTGAATCCACTAGACCAATGAATTAGAGAGCCTTTCTATGGTTTTTCTTATAATATCCCTTGATTAAGGTGTAAAATATGAATGAAGCATGGATCATGAACAGATTTAATTCAACTATGATCCATCAAGCATTTCACTTTCACCCTAATTAAGAGATTCTTCTTTTCTCTACTTCTCTTGTGTTATCCAAGTATGAGCTATGAAGAAATTTTGACCCAACTATAACCCATCAAAATTTCTATAAGGAAAGAGAAGAAAGGGTTTAAAAATTTGTGAGTCTTCTACCAATCATCTCCTCTTGCACTAAATCAAGCATAGCCTATGAAGAGATTTTGACCCAACGATAGCCCATCAAGTCTCTTGGCAAAAGAGATGAAGGGATAAGGACTTTAAAAATTAAAAATATGAAAAAAAAAATTCAAAGGAGAAAGCTTTTATTCATGGTCTAGCTTCATCGTAAATTCTAAAGGGATTACTTAGCCAGACATAGTTGATTTGAAGTCTGAAAAAAATAAAATAAAATAAAATCTAATTCTACCTACTAAAATTTAACTTGTAAAAATTAAAAATTATAGAATTAAAAGGTATAAAAATTTAAACTACATTATTATAAAAATTAAAATTATAAAAAATAAAGAAAATAAAAAAAATAATTTATTGCTGAATAAAAATTTTGATACAAAAATTTTTAACTCCTAAGCCATTAAGGAGGCTTGGAGTTGAAACAAAAAATAAAATAATTTTTTTTACAGAACTTGACTTCTCTTTTGGCTTAGGGCCAACCTTCTCCTGACTGACTCTCCTTCTCGTGTGTTGGAAGGATAGAAAAAATGAGAATAAGATGGCTAAAAAGTTTAAAAAATGTATATGCCTGTCTGTCACACAAGCTTGCGATAAGAATTTTGGAGTAGAGAGAGATATCTTCAAGAGTAGAGGTATTAGGCTTTATTTATAGGTGTTATGAGGGAGGAAGATTTTAAAATTTTTAGATGTGAGATTAAAAGGAGAGGACAGATGAATGGTTAGGATTTTACTTGTAAAGAACGGATGGATAGATAGATAGTTGGTTGAATAGGAAAGATAGGGGTGGGTGCTTTATTTTAAAATTTTAAAAATATCTCTCTCTTCGTCATGCATCCCTACCACGTATCCGCATCTATTGCTGATTTTTTTATTTTTTCATGTACTAAACAAAGCATAGCATCTTGTGCGCAAAAGCCCATCATTTTTTTGTGCCGCCTGAATTCAAATTTCATGTGTCCAACCTCCAGCACCTTATTTCCACGTGGTCTATATGATTTGCTTGTCCTGCATGAATTCAAATTTCATGTGTCCAACCTCCAACACCTTATTTCCACATAGTCTATCAAGCTTCTTATGGACCAAGTGGTCCATGGTGGACCACCAACTTATGAATTGATTCGATAGATTTTTGATCTTGATTTTAAATCCATTTTAACTTCATTTTTTATTTCATTTGATCCCTTTGAGCCTGCAAAACATGCTCTTCATGTTGGTGCACCCCTTTTCTATAAAATACATGAAAAAAATATCAATTTTAAAAGAATAAAAATAATTTGATCCATAAATTAATGCTTCTATGGATAAATTTATGCACTTATCAACAAGCTGCTCAAGTGTATTATACTCCCTTTCCATCAAGAGAAAGAGAAAGAAAAAATTAGTAGGCTATATGCAAAATTAAGTCTGGAGCCATTCATTACACGCTCGAAGAAGAAGAAGAGCCTCAATTACTAGAATACTTTCAAGAGATTGAGATAGTAGGAGTTTATCAATTCTTCGATGATGTGAAATTGGATGCTTCAGAAATTCTCCTATCTGACATGGCCAACATGAGGAGGTAGATCCAATTGAGATTATTTTAAAGGACAATCTCTCTAAGAAAGGGAAGAAGAGGAAGTAGAAGAGAAAGAGATGGAAGAAGAGGAAGAAGAAGAGGAAGAAGAGAAAGAATCGAAAGAAGATTCTGAAGAATATCAAACATCTGAAGAGATCGATGAGTAGTGATAAGTATATAATTCTTGGATCATTTAAATTACTTATCTTATATCATTTTAAATCTTGCATTGCCATCCATAATTATATAATTAATTTGATAAATCTATTTATTTTTATTTTCAGAGAGTATACATCATATTTTCTAGAGGTCGGAGCCATGCCAGTCGAGGATAGAACTCTCGAGAAGAGCGATCACTTAGCCAGATCGCATGGTTCTCCACCTCTCACACTGGATGCTAAGCTCTAACACTTTATATATTTTTATTTATGTTATTTTGTTATTTGTTAACTAATATAACATTCTTTGTATTAGATGTTTTATGCTCAGGTTTGGAGGATAGGGGGTCACCAGTGACCCCACAGTCGTATGCAGCAGTGATCGTCGGCTCTCAGACATAGCGCTGTGGTCAAGAACCCACCCGGCTTGTGGCACCTTCGACTCAGTCAGAGGATAGAGAGATCATCCATATCTAGAGCCACTCATAAGTACTACATACTTAATTAATATGTTTAGAATTTAATAATTTTAAAGTTAATATTTATTCTTCAAAATTAATTTTACAGCACATTCAGAAAGCCTTCTACTATTAGAAAACATGATGGTTTCATGCGTGCAGTTTAAAAATTTTAACATAAAACATATTTATGTATGAAATGGAAGTAAATTAAATTAAAATCTTTTTAATTTAATAATGCACCAGATCTCATCCGTAAACCACGTGCTGGATCTTGACACAAATATATCACCTTAGTTTGAGATCTAAAATCAAATACAAAACACATCAGAAGAAAAATGGAAGATCTAATCTCCATACCTTCGGATCCTACGGATGTCCAAGGTTTGAGTCGTAGCCACGCAAGTATCCAACCTCTGCTGATATCCATACAAAGATGTCTGATCGGAGCATCGAGACCATCGATGAGCTAGCATCTTACAGGCCTCATTCTTCAACTTTAGATCTAATTCTTCTTCTAAAACTCGAAGAAGATGAAGGCTGCGTGAACCCTTTTGCGTAGATCTGACGGGATCTAAACTGGACCACCAAGAAGAGAAAAAGAACTTTTTTTTTTCTTTCTCTCTCTCTTTTCTCTCTCTTTTAGATTTGATCTAATCAGATCATGAGGTGTGGAGGTGTAGAAACAAGGGAGGAGGGCATGGAGGAGGAGGAATGGCAAGGAACAATTCATGCACACCATACCGCATGCCAATCTCCTTTTCCCTGAATATTTTGTCATACAAATCAATTCCCACCACCACAAACCAGATAGGAAATCATCTGGTTTAATCCAAATCAAATTTGAATTAGGTTGATCCTTATTTGGAAAGAGGGATGGTGTTAGGATAGTAAGAAGCTTGCGGTGTGATGAAAAACACGGAAGAATCACTCACGTGAGCGCCCTCTTTTCTCCTCTACGTTTTGTTGCAGAAAATCAACTCCCATGCCCTATTCTAATCAGATTAGAATCCCTTCCACATAAGGTATCTATTCAAATCAAATTTGGATAGATATCTGAAGGAGAAAGAGTCCCAGAAAATTGGGGTGCTTAGTTGGTGCCCCTCCACCCTTCACGCGTGTGTAGAGAAAAGGGGACGAATCTTCACGCACCCCTCCTTCTTGCATGAGATCAAGAGAGAGAAG
This sequence comes from Elaeis guineensis, assembly GCF_000442705.2. NCBI lineage: Eukaryota > Viridiplantae > Streptophyta > Magnoliopsida > Arecales > Arecaceae > Elaeis > Elaeis guineensis. The sequence continues at coordinate 82,779,269 of NC_025995.2, read as the reverse complement.
CCTAGGGAACCTGAGCTCTAAGGGTTAGGTTCAATCTGATTTAAACTGGATTCCAATCAGATTCAAATTGAGTCCAAATCGAATCAAATTCGAAAGGCTATCAAACCTGATCCAATCAAGCTTAAAATTCAAATCTGATTTGGATAATTGAATCTAATTAGTATTAAATTAAATCAAACTCAATTAAACTAAATTTGATTTAAATTAATTGAGACTTGATCTATAATTTAATCAGCCCAAATTAAATTATAACACTTGCAATTAAGTCCCTACGCTAACAATTAGCAGCTGCCAAAACTATAACACCTATAAATTAGTAGTTTCCAAAATTTAAATTATCAATCTAATTGATAATTCGAATATAATCCAAACATTGATCAGGTCATGCTCTTTTTATGTGTGACTCCTCAGATTCTATTCTATCTGGTAGTGAGACATACTATGATCTCCATCACCGTATCATCGAAATCTTTTTGATGGACTGGAATAATTCCAACTCACCCCAACAAGAATCATTGATCCAAAAATGATCCTAGTGAGTTCTTACAATCCACCAATGACACCTAGCAGTATGTAGTGGCAACCTAACAGAACAAAAGAATGAACTTCTAGGTGTAGTTACCATATGATATATTTGCTCTATCATGAGTCTCGACTTGACGGAGGTCAAGGAGAACTCGTCGAACCCCATCATCAGTCATATGTAGATTGGCTCGACTCGAGTTCATCTGTGAATTTTATGAAAATTTTTTTTAGTATTCATACTTGCACTAGCCAGAGACTTTCTGAACTTAGACTTGTGAATCGCATAGGACTACTTCTTTTCTACCAAGATTAATAGATTCCATCTAGATATATCCTACTCTAAACAGTAAATCTAAATCTACAATAGCCAACATACATAGCAAAGATCCGAATGGTTAGGGATCAAAAAATATATAATCAAACTAACTAGCTTCGCTGTGAATAGCCAACATATCGTAGGTCAAAGGATCAGTCATACCACCGCAGCATCGAGAAAATCACTGACGAATGAGTAGACATTTAAGTGATTTTTTGTATTGGTCACATTTAGTGTAAGTTATTCTTTAACAACTACCTGCACTCTTATCCAGTGTCTCCACACTGCAGACTCAAAACTCATCTGTCCGAAAGAGAGGTGATCCATGCACCGATCTTAATGAATTGATTACTATCCACCGTGACGATCCTACAATCAAAAATATTTAGAAATTAATCACTAATGATGTATGTCTCAAATTCTCAATATCTTGAGAATATACAAAATCATCTTTATTAATTTTTAGGATAAATCATGGACACATACAACATGATTGTTAAAAATTATCCGACAAGTATAAAAATATATTCTAGAAAAATATATGCATCAGTAAAGATTAGCTTCTAGGGCACACATCTAACAAACTTCCACTTGCACTAAAGCTAATCTACCATATATCTGAGTCCCATCTTCTAAAAACAGACTTTAGTCTTTAGCTGGCTAAGTGACTTGGTCTACCACATCTTATGTGGAGTCTACTCTCTGTACCTCTATATATTTTTACTCGAGGCAATCGCATATATTCCTATTCTATGTGCTTGGACTTCTAGTGTGACCTTGGCTTCTTAGCGAGGGCCATGGACCATTATCTTTATAGTATAATGTCATGGCATTTGATGGCATGACATCCAATTTTACAACTATCATAAGAATCAGAATGCATCCTGCACATCTACAATATAGTCAGCTTCCATTGATTGATTGCCTGGAACCCTTCTAACATACTGAACCAACATAATTCAAGAATACATACTGATGCAGATATTTTACCATCAATGTATCCTCCCACTTTTAGCTCTAACCTTTCTCCAAAGATAAAAAATAAATCCTTAGTGCTTCTCAAGTACTTAGAAATATTTTCATAGTAATTTAGTACTCTCAGCTTGGATTCAACAAATATCTGCCTGTGAGTCTCATAGCAAGATATATGAAATTGAGTACATAGCATGGCATACACCTATGCCCAAGAGGATAACGGATCTCTCTTAGAGGTTTCTATGCTGAACCCTTTCAGCACCTCTTCTATGTACTTATCTGTGAAAAATCAAATATCTTTTAAGATCTATCTCTATAGACCTTTATTCTCAAAATATAAAATGTTTGCTCTAGATCTTTGATGAAAAATCTATATGCAACTATATCATAACCAATGTCAGTATGGAACCCTCCCACTGATGTTCATGTAACCACATGATTCCTCTTTATTTTTTATGAAATCAAATAATTTAATCACATCAATAAAACAACTATTCCAACTCCAAGATTTTTGCTTAAATCCATGAATGAATCTTGCAGTGTGATCTCTATCACTGGAAGTGAAATTCATAAGCCACTGCATATAGATACCTTCCCAAGATATCCATTCAGTAGGGCTATCTACACATCTATTTCTTGATGTTGATGTTCAACATTATCTTATTATAGGTTTCGAGATCATCTCTATGTTCTCAATCCTCTTTGAGAAATACTTTCTTTTAATCCTCTGTAAGAATACCAAGTACCTTTCAGAAGGATGGAAGATCCTATTGGATCTATGAGGTGGAGGAGGTACTACATATACTGGCTCATCATAAATAGATTGTACAGGTTCTATGATTCGTTGTTCTTTAGAGATTCTCTCTTTGAGTTCATCCTCCCACTATTTCTAGGAAAATAGTATGATTGTCCATAATCACATTGTGAATCAATGAAAGAGAAAGTGGCATCCCAAATCTTTTAGAATATCTCATAAATGAGCTGTCGTACTAATTTATTTGCCATACCATATCTCATACGATATAGTGGAACCAACTTTAAAGAAAATATAATTTAAATTTCAAAAAGTAAAATTTATCCCTAAAAAAATGAAGGTTAAATCAGTGATGTTCATAATGATCGGACCATATCTCATATAGTGCCATTCCTCCTCACAAATACCCTATTAAGCTAAAGTGTACTAGGAAGATTCCATTATGAAACTATATCATTTTCTTGAGATAATCAAAAAAATTTTATTTGGTATTGCATCCTCGATTTGATCGAAGTACCTTTAAAATTTTTTTGATTTACTTCTCTACTTCACATCTGAATTTTTTGAACCTTTCAAAGGCTTCAAATTTGTATCTCATATATATAGCTATACCATAACTGATCATCAGTAAAGATAATGAAGTAGAGATAACCTCCCTTATGTGGCTCATTAAATGGGCCGCACACATCAAATATATACTAGGATAAGTATCTCAGTGCTTCTATCCCTTTGTCCCACAAAGGACAACTTGATCATTAATCCTCAAAGAGATAATTCACCGATTAGATATGACTCAATAATCAATGAGCCCAAAGGCTTATATTTCTTCAGTCGACAAATTGTTTCTTCTCCTATATGATCTAGCCTAAGGAACCACCTATATACTTTAGATTATTTGATTTCAGGATCTCTCAAACCTAATGTCATTCACTATTTACTCAAATAAGTTTACAAATGCATCATCATGTAAATGATAGAGAACTAAATCCAAATAGTAATTGTCGAGGTTAGATGCCCACAGCCATATTGCAACTTTTGTGCCATTGCTCAGCCCTCTTCCTTCCCTTAGAACCTATATCAAAGTGCGTAACATGCACTAGAGTCTAATACTCAACTTAAAGAAGAAGAAATCATAAGATCAAATTTGAGCAACTCAACATATCTTCTAAAAGTGTATCTATGTTTCTTTAGGCTTTTCAGGTATGTACCTATGAACTTTTCAACATCCTTTTAGTTACCAATATATTGATCAATTCAGTTAAGATGCTATAATATTTATTCATATAATAGTTTCACAAACTATCCAAATAAATCAGAAAGGGATTGCAGGATCAAATTCACTATCAATTCCTTGTACATAGTCATATCGAGCTTCTCAAGCTCTTCAATGTCCTTGATCATAGTTAAACAGTGATCATGGACAAACTATCCATCACGCATCTCATGTACTATGCGACTTTGATCGCCTCACAACTATCGTAGATGAATCAGCAAGTCCTTGATAGTTTATATGTCTTAATGCACACATTGGAGTTCATCAACCATATACTCCAATTTATAGCATCTAACCTAATTGTCAATGTCCAACTATTTATCAAGTATAGCTTGTTGACTATGGATAGGGCAAGCTGATGACATTGGGTTAATCTGATTAAGAATATGGTTTAATTTCTAAAAGTTAAAAACTATTCTTAGATTTTTGAGCCAAAATATATAATTAGTTTTGGTTAAGTGGTTGATATCTAGGATTCAAATTAGAGGGTTGGAAGCTGACAGAATTAACCATAGAGAGTAAAAAATTAATTAGATGATTATACTTATATAATACTTGTTCTAGAGATTTTAAAAATAAATAAAAATTTTCACTAATTTTTTGAGTCTCTCACACTCCTCGGGTGAAAAAATAAAAATCCTAATGCGGCAAGTGGTTCTAGTGGGTACTACAGTCCCATCGATGTACGACACCTCACCTAACAGTTATTGGTGACATGTTCACCAATGCATGGATAACTCTTTATCCAAATATTTCTCAAAGCGTGTTGCAGCAACTTGATTTTTAAGTCTAGTAGCCTCACCTAATAGTTATTAGTACATTTCTTACTTAAGTCCGACCCATCGTTCACCAGTAAGCGCAAAAGCCGTCATTAGGTCTCTTACCTAATAGTTATTAGGCCCAACCCCATCTTTACCTTGGGATATCTAATGCCAATAGAGTGGTTGTGCCTTTTCGATTCAACCGAACCACTGTAACCAATCGAGAACGATCAACATCAAAAAAGGCACCAGCATCTCTACAACATTAGAAGACTTGCAGACTTAATATTTAGTAAGAAGATTTAGATTTAGATCTCTTCTAATGGTCATATACATCTGATGTAGATGACTAATTTGGTTTAGGTCAGCACATCATTCTATGTCTGACCAACATAGTAGGTATGGGTGAACTCTAGTCAACAAGTAACCTGATATAAAACCTAATCTTCCAAAATGGCCAAATAAGTGAAGATGAGTGGGGGTCCCTCCGTTGCTTTCCTTAGATACTAACAAATTGGCCAGATCAGACAACGAAATCAATTAAAGAACTACCATCTAAGACTTGTCTTAGACACTAAATTGGTTGATTAGAATCAATTAGGTTAACTTATAGACCTAGGCTAGAACCTTTGAGCTAAATTCGATCTTGATTTAATCAATTCATATCACATGTGAATCAATTTGACCAACTACAACTAAACTCAATTTTGAATTTCTCTGACCTAATCCTAACCAACTTTTGATTAGGTTCGATCAACTGCTCAAAATCGAAAAAAGGATTCTAGCTGGATCTAATCAATAACTTTAATTGTAGTTTAGTCTCTAGACCTAATTTATTCAATCCATACCAAAATTTATAATTTATGTATTAAAATTTAGATCTTAAATTCATAATTTTAGATCTTTTAATTTTAAATTTTAATTCTCAATTAAGTACATTATGAACATGGATTTTAGTTTAGATGTCGAAATAATTTCTGATCTAAACTATTTATATTGTATCTTATATAATTTTGCTGTCTGCAGAATCAAGTTGACTCATCCTGGTACTTGAGTTGACTCATCACAGTGAGATGACTCAACACTGAGACAAACAGAAAATTGTGGGCCTAACCTGTACTATTAAGTCGGCTCATCAGCAAATGATCTGACTTGCCAGGATCTCGAGTTGACTCCAACAAAAATAAGTTGACTTGCCAAGCACTCGAGTCAACTCAAACAAGAATCAAATCAACTCCACAAGCATGACAATCATATTTTCATAGTTTCATGCAAATAAAACCTAGAGTTTTGGATCTAGGATTTTGCAGAAATTAAGTTTCAGATCATGTGTCAAAAATTATATATCACATATATCATTTACTGATCTAAAACACATATTTTAATACATGCATAAACAAATCTAAATGTAAAATATATATCTCATATTTTTTTTTGGTTGTTCATCTTTATAGGAAACATCATAATCGGCACACCTATACATCATAAGAGAACCCGTCGAATAGACAAGAGAGAGACTTTAATCCCTTCCTCTTATGATCGATCGGCCATAGTGATTATGTCAATTTGATAACTAAGCTACTAAAAGATTAATCTAACATATCACATATGTAATCAAATAAAATTCAGATCTAATTATCTTTTATATATCATCCATATGAACTATAATTCAGATCTATGCATGCAAGCATATATCGCATGTATAAAATAATTTCAGCAATCATACTAGATCCAAATTAAATCCTAATTAACGTATTTAGATCTAAAACTAATTTCAAATCTGAATTACTTATGATTTATTTCAGATCTGAAATAATTTTAGATCTGAAACAATCCTATAATCACATTACAATATGCAAAAATTTTAGATCTATCATTAATTAATGTTCTATATCGTTCTAAGACAATCTTTCAGCATAACAGAGTTATATCAGGATAATCTTATTTCAAAATGATGTCTAACATCTAACTAATCTTTTGATCTAATTTTTGTAAATTAGATTTTAGATCTGAGAAGGTTTTATGCTCGTATCAGAACCTGACTTTGATACCACTGTTAGAAAATAGGGTGATTTCATGCGTGTAGTTTAAAAATTTTAATATAAAATAGATTTATGTATGTAGTGGAAGTAAATTAAATTAAAATCTTTTTAATTTAACAATGCATTAGATCTTATCTGTAAACTATGTGCTGGATCTTGACATGAATATGTCACCTTGGTCTGAGATCTAAAATCAAACACAAAACACATCAGAAAAAAAATCAGAGATCTAATCTCCATACCTTCGGATCCCGTGGATGTCCAGGGTTCGAGTCATAGCCGCGCAAGCACCCAACCTCTGCTGGTATCTACACAGAGATGCCTGATCAGAGCATCAAAATCATTGGTGTGCTAGCACCTTGCAGGCCTTACTCCTTAGCTTTGGATCTGATTTCTCTTTTAAAACTTGAAGAAGATAAAGGTTGTGCGAACCCTTTCACACAGATCTGATGGGATCTGAACTAGACCACCAAGAAGACAAGAAGAACCTTTCTTCTTCTCTTTTTCTCTCTCTTTTCTCTCTCTCTTTTAGATCAGATCTAATCAGATCATGGGGCATGGAGGCATAGAAATAAGGGAGGAGGGCATGGAGGAGGAGGAACGGCAAGGAACAATTCATGCACACCATACCACACACCAATCTCTTTTTCCCTTAATATTTTGTTGTATAAAACATTTTGCACCACCCCAAACTAGATAGGATCTCATCTGGTTTAATCTAAATCAAATTTAAATTTAGGTTGATCCTTATCTAGAAAGAGGGATGGCGTTAGGATAGTAAGAAGCTTGTGATATGATGGAAAACATGGAAGAATCACTCACGCGCGCGCCCTTTTTTCTCCTCTATGTTTTGTCACAGAAAATCAACTCCCACACCCTATTCTAATCAGATTAGAATCTCTTCTAGATAAGGTATCTATTCAAATCAAATTTGAATAGAAATTTGGATGAGAGAGGGTCCCAGAAAGATGGGGCACCAACTATTGGTGCCCCTCCACCTTTCACGTGTGTGTAGAGAAAAGGGGATGCATCTTCATGCACCCTTCTTTCTTGCATGAGATCAGGAGATAGAAGCTTAGGAAATCTGGGCTCTAAGAGTTAGGTTCAATTTGATTTAAACTAGATCCCAATTGGGTTCAAATTGAGCTCGAATCGAATCGAATTCGAAAGGCTATCAAACCTAATCCAATCAGACTTGAAATTCAAATCTAATTTGGATAATTGAACTCAATTAGTATTAAATTAAATCAAATTTAATTAAATTAAATCTGATTTAAATTAATTAAGACTGGATCCATAATTTAATTAGCCTAAATTAAATTACAACCATTGCAATTAAGTCTCTATGCTAATAATTAGCAGCTGCCAAAACTGTAATACTTACAAATTAGTAGTTTCCAAAATTTAAACTATCAATCCAATTGATAATTTGAATATAATCTAAATTATTTATCAGGTTATGCTCTTTTTGTATATGACTCCTCAGATTTTATTCTATTTGGTAGTGAGACATATCGTGATCTTCATCACTGTATCATCGAAACTTCTTTCGATGGGCTGAAAAGATTTTAACTCACCCCAACAAGGATCCTTGATCCAAAAATGATCCTAGTGAGTTCTCATGATCCACCAGTGGCACCTAACAGTATGTAGTGGCAACTCAGCAAAATAGAAGAATAAACTCTTAGTGTAGTTACCATGTGATACAGTCCTTCTATCATGAGTCCCGATTAGACAGAGGTCAAGGAAAACTTGTCAAACCCTATTGTCAATCACATACCAGATTGGCTCGACTTGAGTTCATTTGTGAATTTCATGAAATTTTTTTTTTCAGTATTCACACTTACTCTGGCCAGAGACTTTCTAAACTTAGTCTTGCGAATTGCATAGGACTACTCTTTTTTTATCAAGGTCATAGTTTTCATCTAGGTGTATTCTACTTCAAACAGCAAACCAGAACCTACAATAGCCAACATACATAGTAAGGACCTAAATGGTTAGGGACTAAGAAAATATGCAGTCAAACTAAGTAGCCTCACTGCGAATAACCAACACACCGTAGGTCAAAGGATCAGTCATACCACTACAACATCGACAAAATCATTGACGAGTGAGTAGACATCCATATGGTTTCTCATGTTGTCATGCTTAGTGTAAGTTATTCTCTAAAACTATCTATATTCTCACCCCAATGTCTCACACCACAGACTTGAGACTCTTCTGTTCGAAAAGGAGGTGATCTATACATCGATCTTAAATGGATTGATCACTATCCACCGTGATGATCCTACGATTGAAAGTATTTAGAAATTAACCACTAATAATGTTTGTCTCAAATTTTTAACATCTTGAGAATATACAAAATCATCTTTATTAATTTTTAGGATAAATTATAGACACATACAATATGATTGATAAAAATTGCCCGACAAGCACAAAAATATGCCCTAAAAAAATGTATGCATCAGTCAAGATTAGCTTCTAAGGCACACATCTAATATCTACATCTCGTATCGTTATTGAGATCATACGTCGATTGATGCCAAGATTGGTGAATGAGTTCTCGAGTTGGACGTCGGGAGCTCATGATGTAGCCTGGGAGATATTTCTGATAAGTCAAAACTAGTTTAATTTTTAAATTTTTGATATGTTGGTACTTTAATTACATATTAATACCCACTTGCTTCTATCTTGCAAGAGTATTATCAATTCGAGACTCCCCAGGATGAGGAGGCTGACTATCAAATCTTCGAAGAGGTGGCCACACGGAAGCTCCAAGATGGCCTCTACAGCCTCAAGCAGTCTGCCATCCACCACTCCAGTTTTCAATCACCATCATACTGGAGGTCCTTCATGGATCACTGATATAGGCAGACATAAGGCAGGCTCTCTGCAATCAGTGGAGTAGCGAGGAGTACTCTGATAAGCAGCAGAGGGCTTGACAGAATCAGAATGCCCAATAGGATCCGATCAGGCATACAGGCGGCTCGATCGGCATACATATTGTGGCAGACAGACTGATAAGAAATCTATACTAAAACTCTAACTAGAACTATAAAAATTCTTATATGCATACTTTAATTAATTTAATTTTATTATTTTCTTATTGTAGATACAGCGATTAGATTGTCCACCAAACCAACTGTAGTTGTGGCGAGCCATACACTAGTCTAGGAGGACTAGTGACTATTTAGATTTTATGTCATGATAGATGGTGGTAAGAACTTCAAACTTTATTTACTAATTAAGTTGTTATAGGATCTAATTTTTATATTAGAACTAATGTATTTTTGAACTATGTAGATAGGTTATGCAGTGTACATCGTTGAGAGGTACGATGATGACCCATCTTCTCAGCCTCCCTTGACCTTGAGGGATGGCTTAGTGCCATTGGGGGGGGGGGTGAGTAGGAGTTGGGTCATAGGATTCGGCCACCACTTTGACCTCCACCGGCTTGATACCCTTCGATGTCCTCATAGGCCTCGACGTCCCAGACCTGGAGCGATGTGCATATAGAGGAGGCCGTGTAGAGGCTTCTAAGCTAGCGACCTCAAAGCCTTCTGGATGTTATCCGCGATACGGTCATGGAGCTTATCCAGGACCTACAGCTGCATAACCGGCTGGACTTGTTATTCCAGCCATCACATCAGGAAATTATATTACTAAACCCTTTTACTTGTTTTAAATTTTCATATTTAGAAGCTTCATATATTTAGGTTTGAGTCTGAAAAAGAGATTTAGGGGCTAAAAATTCAATTTAACCATCCAATCAATGGGCCAAGGGTGTCTATTGTTGAGAAATATGTCCTAAAATCAATCATTTATCGATTGTACTAATTATAATTATATATGAATTCATAAATAATAAAAGTTATTTGACCTTCTTCATCACAAATTACATCTTCTAACGAATTTCTGTGTTGTGATGAAGTCCTTAAGATTACTTTGATCGATAAAGAAGGATTTATTGCATAATTTTTAAATTGATTCGTGACCAAATAATATGCTATTATAAGGATGATAGTGATATCAAGTGTAGGTCATTGTGTGCCATATGCGTTGGTTATCTTCATAACCAAATGGTGTGGAGACATTGGTACGGTATGCAGGTAAGATATAGGAGTACATCATCATGAAACATGATCAACTATGGAGCACTCTGCTGTCAAGGGTAGCTAGCGAAGGGTATGGGTATAAGTGTCCCTTCGACCTGAGATCATCATGGTGACTTGCAAGTAACTCATTGTACTTTGGTGTGAACTATCTAAATTTATAATTTAGTGATGAAAGATTTTTGAATGCAGTCAAATACTTATCAAGTCAGTGTATGAGTCAAGATGGATTGATCTCTTCAAATTAGTAGGAGTTAATGTATCAATGTATTTCAATTTAGCAAAATCTGAGCTTGGATAATCCATATGATGGATTTGAAAGATTAAATATAATGTGGATGACTTATCTAGGATTGACAGTTAAATTCTAGGTCATCCTCGAGCATTAAGATCAAAGGGATGAATTATACGATAACTATATGCCAAAAGATTCTTGAATATTGCTTCGCCATCATTCGACCTATCCGGATGTCGGATCATCATTGCTAGATATTACATTGATTGGTTTAAAAATTTATTCTTATACTATCGACTTAAGTTCGAACCTATGGGGTCACACTCAAAAAAAATTTCTGACTGATCATGTGGCTGATCAACAGTTGAGAATCATTTAAGGGCTTAATCCCTAATTCGATTGATGGTTAACCGTATGCAAAAGTTGTAATAAATTTATTCATCAAGTGTTAATAAATTAATAAAAAATTAATTAGTATTTAAATTATTGATTAACTTAATTTGATTGAGTAAAAAAGATTAAATAAAATCTAATTAAATTAGATTCAATTAGGTTTGATCGATTAGGTTATGAGATAACTTAATCGCTAAGGAAGAATTATCTCTAATTTGATCAGGACTTTGATTCAATCAATTTTTAATTTGATTAATTTGATTAAAAATTTATGAGCCTAATTAGATTAAATTTTATCTATTTTATTTGGACTAAATCAAATGTGATTTGACTTAGATTCAAATAAGAAAACAAAGAGTCCATAAGAGAATGGACTCTTCCTCCCTTGCACACCAAAATTTTCATGCCATTCTTCCTTATGCACAAAATTCTTTTTCATGAGATTTTTTCACACCAAAGAGTTCTTTCCCTTCTCTATCTCACATCCAAATTTGGTTAAAATATAATTTTATTTGATATGTTCAAATATGATTTGAATTAAATACCATATAGATAATGTTTGACATTATCTACAAAACCTTGCTGCCAACTTATTTTTTTCTTTTTATGTGTGCAACATTTTGAGGAGATTTTTATTAAAAAATTATTTGGAGAATTGTCTTACTGTGAAAAAATATGGGAAGGGGCATCCCATATTTTTTTGGGCATATTTTGGTGTGGAATTGGGAGAGGGTGCGATATCTCTTGGAAGAGTCCAAGATCTCTTGGACTCTTCACCCAACTTATTACATACCAACAAAAAGAGGTTTGTTCTTTTCTTTTGTATATATAAGAGGCTAGAGAAAAGGACTTTCATAGTGAGAAGTCTTTAGGCATGAGTTCATGACGTGAAAAGAGAAGGAGAGTCCTTTCTCTTTGGGTGTGCGCAAAAATCTGAATTCTAGATTTTTGATCCTAAGGGTTTGGGAAGAGAAAAAAATAAGAGAGAAAATAATTTCTTCTCCATCTTTCTTTCACATCTTCATCTCCTCCAGAACTCTATCTTCAATCTCTAAAAAAATTTTAGAGATTTGAAGAAAGGATTTAGATCAGTCAAGAAGGTCTTCACGCAAGCTAGCACTCCTGAGGAGACTGATCAGATCAAAACTTTGAGTGAACTTTTTGTAAAAGTCGGATGCATGTATGACTGTGAGTATCTAGTAAGGATCATCTTCACCACATCTCTCAGTAGTGACGATCATCAATCCATGCTTTGGTATCGAGTTCTAAACTTAAATAGGTGTAGATCTCATCTACTGCTTACATCCATGCATGCAAATTTTATCATCTAGATTTTTTAGATTTTATATGTAATATATCATATTATAGATCCTAGAGTTAGTTAATTTAATGATTAGATCATATACATATTAGATTAATTTGATTAATCTATTTGCTTTCTATTGTAATTTATTCGAAAAAATTTTGAAATACATGCATGAAATTGTCTACATTTTTCAATAGTGGTATTAGAGCCTAGGTTCGTTATGACATATTATATATACATATTAAATTTAAAATTAAATTTTATTTAGATCTGATATGTGATATCTTAGATCTAAATTTAATTAATAGTAGATCACACAAATTGAAATAAGGTTGTCCTGCTGTATGGTTTACCCCTTATAGTAAAAAAATTATCCTAATTTGTACTGATCATTGATAAAATCTGATTTTACATGTTGCATGTGATGTTTATGATCTAATTTAGATATAATCTAAGATTGTGATCAGATCTGATATAATTTAGATTAGATCTAAATTCAAGCATATATGATATGTGATTAGATTATATGATCCGATTAGCAAGTATTTGGATTGGATTGATCACCAGGCTGTCCGATCATAAGAGCAAGAAGGATTTAAAGATCCTCTCTTTCCATTCGATGAGGTGTTCTTATAGTGTGTAGGGGTGCCATGTGATTAGATCTCATGAAGAAGAATACAAAAGGAAGAACTTATTTTTCTATAAAATTCTAGATCTTGAAATCCTAGGTTTATTATATGTGATACAAAATTATATGAAAAATAAAATATTTAATTTATATAATTAAAATTATTTTAATTATAAAAAAATAAAATCTTGAATCATAAAAAAATTTTAGATATGATCTAAAAGATGTTTATGATTAATTTTATTTTAGGATTATTCAAGATTTTTTAGATCTATAACGTGCTTGCACAATTATTGAGCTGACCCAGTTTTAAACTAAGTTGACTCAGTCCTCTTGTGTAGCTGGCTTAATGTTGATTGAGTCGATCCAGTTTAAGAATAAAAAATCTTTGCATAATATTTATTATAAATTATTTATAAAATAAAAAATGAAATTATTTCAAACTTAAACTTAAACTCAAACCTATGTTGATGCTGAACTTAATTAAGAATTAAATGTAGGATCAATTAGATCTAGAATTATGATTTAAGATCTAATGATATTGCATAAAACATGGGAGCATGGGTTAGCTCAAATTAGATCTTTTTAATTGGGTTAGACCTAAGGTTAGAATCAAAAAATTAATTAGCCATGTAGAGAAATTGATTAAGTCTAACCAAATATTGAATTAGATTAATCAAGATTTTTTTAATACAATAGTTATAGATGGTTAAGTCCATATCTTTGATTAGACCAAATAGATCTTGATTGTGGCTCAGTGGTTGAACTTGAATCATTAGGCTGGTCAAATCGAAACTAATTAATTAATTGATATCTAAGATAAGTTCGATATTTCGATCGATGATTTTTAATTGAGAGCGACTTATCTGGTCATTTTAATGGTGTTTAAGGCAAGTTAGCAGACCCTCCCACCGATCTCACCTATCTGGCCAATTTGATGGATTATGTCTTGATTAGATCGCTAAGTGATTCAAGTTGATCCATACCATTAAGATTGATCAGTGTGATTGATCTAGGTGCCATTTCAACCAGCATGATCCTAATCCAATTCAATGACTTGGTGAAGTCAATGAAAAGATTGTGGTTTACTGGTTGATCTCTTCTCTTCTCTTAACTCTTAAATTAAATCTTCTAAATTATTAGGTCTCTAAAATGAGATAGTTATGGTGATAACTAAATTATAACCTCTTATTAAGTTGGGTGATAATGTGTCCATTAGTATGATGATCATTGGAGGCCCAAAGGCCTGGTACTCATCTGCTATTAGAATTATCATTCATAATATGATGATTCAGTCAAGTCTCTCTAGTGAGTGGTCAGGTTAGCCAGCCAAAGGGGATCTGATCATTTGGTAGTTAGATTTTTGAGTATGATTATGTTAATGGTTGGACATAATCGAAACTTTCAGTGGAGGTCCATCGCCTACTGAAATAAAATCTGGGACAAAATTTATTACTAAAAATTATTTACTGAAATAATTAGTTAAGAACCTACCCATAGATGTACATGGATGAGCTGGCCAAAGTTGGGCTCGTATGCAGTCTGTGTGGATTTTAGTACCTACTAAGAAAATAGGATAATTCCTCGGATTGGAGGTAGAGGCTACCAATTCGACTAAAATAGTGAGAGAACCTTTAGACTAAAGTTCAAATCCTTAGGCTTGATCAATTCATGAACATAGAGATTTTATGTTTTTCTTTCAGTTATGGCTAAATGTCTGTTGCTCCATTCACTGTTTGATAGTGACTTATTTATAGGACCCAACTTTGATAGATGGTATCGAATGTTGCAAATAGTTCTAGAGCACGAATGGATCCTATATATGATTATGGATCCAGCACATGATGTTCCCACATCCAACAAGATGATGCGATCAAAGGCACTTATCAGAAGTGGCCAAATGATCGTATCACTATGTGGTATTTTTGGGAGCAGCAAAGAACATGAATTTAGTTGTAAATTCGATGATGCTCAGTGGAAAAAAAATCTTTCAAATATTGAAGGAGTTCTTTTGCACCTCTAAAGATGTGTCTTCAGTGGGGCAACAATCTTTTGAGAAAGAAAAGGAAAAGAAAGTGCAAGAGAGTCATGCTTGGCTTAAGAGCCTGAATTAATAAAAGTGTCTAAGGTTAACCTAGTCTGGCAGAGTTTCTTGATCCGAACAGGCTAAGAAAAAGAAATCAACAAAGAATTACTGACAGATACCTATATGATAACACCTTATGCTTTCTCTATCTGTGATACTACTATCTAGGTATTGGATATTAGAAGTCCATGCAAATTGTTTCAACGACTTTAAGTTACTAGAAAGATTGAAAATTATAAGAGATTTTTGAACATTGAAGATGGAAGTTATGTTTCAATCTTGGTTTTAGGAATCATCAAGTTTATTTTCAATTATCATTTTAGTGATTGTCACTATTATCTAATGATTTTTGTGATATCATTATGAATGATGTCAAAATCATGATGGACAACTAAAGAAATGACATTTACAAAAGGTCACAGCTTGTTAGTGTACTGCACACAACAAACAAACTCCTTACAGTAGATAATATCATGAAAGCCTGCCTTTGACAATTTGAGCTTGATCATATAAACAAGAATAGGATCAACAGGAGATAATTCTCAAAGTCAATGATTGGAATCATTGTCAACATATCAATCCTATCTCCTTAGTAAGATGACCAAGTCACCTTTTGCTGGAAAAGATAAACGAGTCAATGATGTTCTGAGTCTGATACATACTAATGTATTGGATCTACGAACATATTTATCATAAATTTAGATTATTTAAAATATTTAAATAATTTTTTAATATGATAGTGAAACAAACTGGGAAGAGCGTTGAAACTCTTCGATCAGACCAAGAAGAAAAATACCTTTTCGATGAGTTTTTGACATATCTAGAAGAAGATAGGATTCTCTCTTATTGAATCGACTTTACTAGATATAGTTCAATCCATGATAAGATTTACAAGTCTGTCAGTCTCTTTTTAGGGCTATGCTCTTGAGACTACTTGTCATGTTCTGAACTGGATTCTGAATTAATCAGTTGCAATAACTTCATATGAGATATGGACTAGACATAAGTCAATACTTTCTTATCTTAGGGTTTGGGAGTGTTTGGTTTATATCAAGTATTTGTAGATCGATTAACTTGGATCCCGATCCTATATGTATTATTTTGTAGGATAACCCCAAAGAATCTAGGGGATATAACTTCTACCTTACTAAAGAACAAAAGTTGTTCAATATTTTTTTTGAAAAAAAAGAGTACCTTGGTAAAGGAACTGATGCATTTAATGTGAAACTTATGAAATTTGACAGGTAGAAGAACCGACATAATCTAGTAAATTCATAGAATCAAATTTGATTAGATCAAACTCGAAACTCATTGTAAAGGCACCATTAAGAAGATCCGGTAGAGTACCGCATCTGTCGGATAGACACTTCGGTATCTAGGTTCGAGATATGATCCTATTGAACTCAATGAGAATAATAAGGATCTGATCACCTACATGGATACCATGTAGAGGTCCGAGTATGATTAGTGGCTTGAAGCCATAAAGTTTGAAATGAAGTTCATGAAGATCAATAGTGTATGAAAACTCATTGATCCACTTGAAGGCGTAAAGCCTATAGAGTGTAAATGGATCTTCAATAAGATCAGAGAGCACAGACGAGAAGGTGGAGACCTACAAAGTCCGTCTGGTTGCCTAAAGATATTGTCAACATTATGGTATTGACCATAACGAGATAATTTCTCCTGTGGCAATGTTGAAATATTTCAAAGTTGGAACATGCATTTTGATAAATGATCAAAACACATGACTTCATTGAGAATGAAGAAGAATCCTATAAATACAATGGGGTTAATAATTCTATGAGTGTATTTCTTATTTTGTATGAAAATAAAATTTTCTTAATCAGAAATGACATTCTTTACATTATAGAGAATAAAGATTTCGCTGTTATCATTGTTCTCCATAAAGAACTTTGGAAAAAGTATTCATTATCCTAAGGATGAAGATCTATAGAGATAGATCTAAGAGGCTGCTTAGGTTATCCCAATCTATGTACATAGAGTATTATGAATAGAATTTGCTCTATTATGAACACCATGTACGAGATCGGATATAGTATACTCACTAAGGGTAGTGAGTGGATACTTACAAGATCTGGGTGAGAATCAGTGGAAGGTCATCCTTAAGTATTTGAAAAATATTAAAAGATCGGTGACTCAGTTATGGAGAATTTGACTTAAAACTTGGAGACTATGACTTAAGTTTTTAGTTGGACATAATAATAGTAAGAACATATTGGAATATATTTTTTACCCTATATAATAGAGCAATCTGCTGGAAAAGTTTAAGCAAAAAATTATAGCCAATTTAATTTGCGAGGCAGAATGCATTGCAGCATCCGATGCTTGCAAGAAAGCTATGTGATTGTAAAGGTTCACTACCAAACTAGGAGTGGCATCTTCTGATGATGGTTCTTCTGTATTATACAGCACCAAAGCCATAGCTCATGCCAAAGAGCCAAAGTCCCATTAGCTTACCAAGCATTTTGCATTGCTATCATCTTATTCAAGAAATCTGTTAAGGTGACGTCGAACTTCAGAAGATCGACGGAAAGGAGAACATGACCAATCCATTTACTAAAACTTCGATATCTAGGAGTTCTGAGATAATCAATCGAAGATGGGTATATGATACTGTTGGGTATAAAATAACCCTAGCCGAAGTTCGTAAGAGGCCAACCCTCCCAAGACTCTTCCGGCTTCCGACCTTGTGTGGCATCTTTCTGATCTCCTCCGATTGTCCAAGCTTCCACAGTACCATCCGGACTCCTCCAGCAGTCGACCTTCCATGGTGTCCTTCAGATTCCTCCAATGGATGAACTCCTATCGTATCCTCCGGACTTCTCCAATAATGAGCTCCTTCAGTCATCTACCAGACTGCTCCAAATACTCTCTGGGCTTCATTATCAGCCGATTTTCTACAGTGATCGACTACTCTCCAAATCTCTTCCAGACTTCCTCCTGTCACGATCAACTTCACTCCGAGCTTCTTCGGACTTCGTCAATGTCCAAGCTGCTCCAGCAGTAGGACTTCTACAGTAACCAGACTCCATCCAAGTTTCTACAGTGGTTGACCGCCTTTCGAATTTCATCCGAGCTCCTACAAGAATCGGACTCCGTCCGAACTTCTGCAGCGGATGGATTCTAGACAAACTTTTACAACAGACGGGCTCCAGCAGTCGAATTTCTACTCTGAACTTCTATTGCAAGCAGACTCCATCCGAGCTTCTATAGTAAGCGGTCTACTCCGAACTTCTATTGCAAGCAGACTTGATCCGAGCTTCTATAATAAGCGGTCTCCATCCGGGCTTCTACGGCAACCAATCTCCATTCGAGCTTCTACAGTAAGCGACCTTCTTCCAGACTCCTAGAAGAGCCAGACTCCGTCCGAACTTCTACAGTAGATGACTTCCGTCTGCAGCACCAACAGCACCCAACCACAGTCAACCCGTCAGCAACCTCGAAAACATTCGAGCTTCTCTTAAATTGCTGAGGCAGAGAGATATTTTGCTCCATCAGACATCCCAACCGAGCTTCAGTCGTCCGGCCCGAACTCTCCGACAAGTCGCGACAACGGACACTACTCCACTCTCTGTAACATACTCCACGTGGCCCCACCACTCTCTGACAAGTCGCGATAATGGACACCACTCCACTCTCTATAACAGACTCCACGTGGCCCCACCACTCTCCGGTAAGTCATGACAACGGACACCACCACTCTCCGTAACAAACTCCACGTGGCCCCGAACGGCCCACTACCAGGCAGTTACGGATGTCACTGTCAATCGGTTACTCTCTCCCATCTATAAAAGAGACCCCCCAGATACGTTCTCCTCTAAGCTCTAAACTCTATCTCAAAACTCTGCTAAAATCTCACTCGAGTACTCTATTTCTATTGAAGCAGAGTACTGACTTGAGCATCAGAGGGTCTTGCCGGAGCACCCCCAACTCCGGTTTAGACTTTTTTTGTAGGTCCCGATGGCGGTCGTGATCCCATCGACTCTAACTTCTCTGGCATCGGCAAAATTCTGCACCAATAGAATTGGAGCTAGAGGAAGGACAGTCTATGTCTTCGCAGGGCCCTTGTTCTTAAAGGAGTACTCAACGGGACTGTCTCCGGTCATCTTCTTCGACATCTTCTTCTTCTTCTCTGATCAGATCCCAACCTGATGCCTCTCCGAAAGGCATCCACCAGGCGATCTACGGCCTCCGTGGCCAGATCTCAGCGAGATCCGCAAGCTCCGACCTCGTCTCTAATTTTTCAGGCTCCTCCTCCAGCAACGATCATCGGCATGGAGCAGTTCGACCTGCTGGTTCAGTAGGTTAGGGGCCTCACCGAAGTGTTGCAGGCCATGCAGTAGCAGCAGCAGCAGCCGTAGGCATCTATGCGGCTGGAAAGAGCATCGTCGGAGTTCCAAAATCTAGCGATCGAACGGCTCACATGGGCCAGTCACCCTGTGTTCTCCGAAAAAGAGAAACAGAGGGCAGAGAGCCCTCTGTCTGATCACGATTCCACCCCCAGAGGGTTCCTACCTCCGTTCTGCCAGAAGATCCTCGAGACTCACAGTCGAGAGGATCTCTTGGATCAAAGATTTCAAGAGATGAACCGACAGATCGAAGAGCTCCACCATGTTTCTCTGCTTGCGGTGAGGATATCTGTACTGACCCTCCTTTTTCTCAAATGATTATGCAGGAATCGATCCTGCCGAACTTCAAGCTCTCCCAATTTGAGAGCTATGATGGGACCTCAGATCTGGTTGACCACCTGGAGGCCTTTCGGATAATGATGCTGCTCTATGGCGTGCCAGACGCCATCCTGTGCCGAGCTTTCCCATCTACCTTGAAGGGAGCAGCAAGAAATTGGTACTCGACACTGAAGCCAGATATTATCTTCTCTTTTGATCAAATGAGCCATCAGTTTGTGGCTCATTTCGTCAGTAGCCGGCATCCCCAGAGAGGTTCGGAGTCTCTCATCAACATCAAGCAAAAGGAGGGAGAATCCATTCGAACTTATGTCAATCATTTTAATGCCGCCGCATTGGAGGTCCGAACTTGGACCAATCAGTTGCAATGGCCGCCCTGAAGAGCGGTCTTCAAAAGAATGATCTTCTATTTTTTTTAAAAAAGAAGTATCCCAAGGACTTCGCTGATTTGCTGGTTCGGGTCGAAGGATATGCCCGAGCAGAAGAAGTCTTCAAGCTGAAGGATGAGGAGGCCGCGAAGGAGAGGCAAGCGGGTGACTCCAGCAAGCCCGTAACTGAAAAAGGGTCGAGTGAGGCTCGGCCACATTCTCGAACTCCCCCTAAACACAAGCATGTTCGAACTCCCCCCTGAGTTCATAGGCAGAGAGCCTGGACCATAGAGTTCGGCGGAGCTCTCCCCCAGGAAGATTCTACAGCTATGCCCCTCTCAATACTCCAAAAACTCAAGTGCTGATGGAGATCAAGGAGCAGCTGCCAAGGTCGAAAAGGATGCGCACACACCTCAGGAAGTGCAACCCTAACAAGTTCTGCCTCTATCATCGTGACCACGGCCATGACACGGAGGAGTTTATTTAGCTCCGAGATGAGATCGATGAGCTCATCAGACGAGGTCGGCTCAACAGATTCATCCGATGCCAGCCTGAAGATAGGGAAGATCGACTGAGGGCCCTACCACAACCAGAGCCGTCAAGGAGGGAAGAACAGCCTGAAGATCAACCTCCAATCAGGATCATCAACACCATCTCTGGAGGACCCCGATGGGGAGCAGTCAGTGGATCGACCGGACTGCCCAAGCGGCAGAGGACAGAAGAATCTATAACCTTTACTGAAGAAGATGCCAAGAAGATTCAATTCTCCCATAATGATGCGGTTGTAGTTTCTTTAAATATTGCTAACTATGATGTATGTCATATTCTTGGTAATAGTGGAAGCTCAGTCGATATTTTATTTTATGTTGCATTCTCAAAAATATCCATTTCGGATGATCGATTAGGGCCGATAAGCTCCCCGTTGGTAGGGTTCATTGACGATGCTGTGCCAGTGGAAGGAGTAATAACTTTGACCGTAGTTGTAGGTCGGTGTCCGAAACAATCTAGAACACAAGTGGATTTCCTGGTAGTGAGGGCGCCGTCTGCCTACAATGCAATACTCGGCCGACCTGGCCTCAACGCCCTCTGAGCTGTAGTATCGACCTACCATTTGAAATTAAAATTTTCAACAAGCCAAGGGGTCGGAGAGGTCAGAGGAGATCAAGTCCTGGCAAGACACTGCTATAACATAGCCTTACAAAGAAATGATCAATCTGACCCTGTCCGGTTGATGGATTAGACACCCGCGATGACTTTGCTGAAGAACGGGGTGAGCTGATTGAAGATCTTGTCTCAATTCCTTTAAACGATGGGAATGAAGAGCATATGGTGAAGATCGGTTTCAACCTGGGAGAAGAGGTACGGATACAGCTCATCAATTTTCTACAAAAGAATGCTGATGTTTTCACTTGGGTTCCAGCGGACATGTCAGAAATTGATGCGAAAGTCATAGAACACCGTCTAGCTGTTGATCCCAAACATCGACCAATGAAAGAAAAAATTCGAGGTCATGCACCGGAAAGGCAGAAGGCAATAGCTGAGAAAGTTGATAAACTTCTGAAAGCTGGGTTCATCAGGGAAGTCAACTATCCAAACTGGGTCTCTAATGTGGTTCTCGTCAAGAAGGCGAACGACAAATGGAGGATATGTATAGACTTCAAAAAGCTGAACAAAGTCTGCCTGAAGGACAGTTACCCTTTGTCCAGAATTGACCAATTAGTGGATGCAACCTCGGGCCATGAGCTTCTCACTTTCATGGATGCATTTTTTGGCTACAATCAAATCAGGATGGCACCAGAGGTTGAAGAAAAAATTACTTTATCACTGACCATGGTCTTTTCTGTTACAGGGTCATGTCTTTTGGCCTCAAAAATGCAGGGGCGACCTATCAACGGCTGGTGAACAAGATCTTCAAAGAGCAGATCGACCGTAACATGAAGGTCTATGTAGACGATATGCTCGTAAAAAGCAAATTCTCAATGAACCACATCGCCGACCTTGAGGAGACCTTCAGCGCCCTCTAAAAATACAAGATGAAGCTGAACCCAGCTAAGTGTACTTTTGGAGTAACCTCAAAAAATTCTTGGGTTTTATGGTATCGGGGCGCAGGATCAAGTAAATTCAAAAAAGATTCATGCCATCCAGAAAATGACCACCCGAAGTCAATAAAGAAAGTTCAGCGCCTTACTGGGAGAGTAGCAGCTCTGAATCGCTTTGTCTCAAGATCGGTCGAACGGTACCTACTTTTCTTTTAGACTCTCAATCAGCCGAAGAACTTCTGTTAGACCACTGAATGTCAGCAAGCATTCGAAGAATTGAAGAACCACTCGGCTCACCTCCGCTATTGGCAAAGCCCGAACCTGGAGAGGAGTTGTTCCTGTACCTGGAGGTCCCCCCATGGCTCTTGCAGTAGTTCTGGTTAAGAAAGAAGCAAAGATTCAACGGTCGATCTACTACATAAGTCGAGTATTGAGAGACACCAAAACCAGATACACTAATTAGAGAAACTAACTTACACCCTGTTGATTGGCAGCCCGAAGGCTCCGACCTTACTTTCAAAGGCACACCATAACACTGCTCACCGACCAGCCGATTAAGGCAGTTCTGCATCAAGCGGATGCTTCCGGAAGGATAGCAAAATGGACAGTCGAGCTCATAAAATTCGACATCAACTATCGACCTCGGTCGACGATAAAAGCCCAGATATTAGCAGACTTCATAGTGGAATGCACTATCCTGGAAGAAGCCAAACTTGAACGAGGTGAAGCTGACAATCCCAGGGCTCCAGCCAAACTCCCCTGAGGAAGGAACAGATCTCCCTGATGGTTTTTGGGCCCTCTATGTGGATGGTTCCTCCAACATGTCAGGCGCAGGTGCAGGCCTGATCTTGATCAATTCGGAAGGAATTATCATGGAGTACGTGCTGCACTTCAAATTTCCTACGATAAATAATAGAGCAGAATATGAAGCTCTGATTGCAGGACTGAAGATCATCAAAGAATTAGAGGTAGATCAGCTCCAAGTCTATAGTGACTCCCAATTGGTGGTGGACAAGTCAGCAAAAACTATGAAGCTCGGGAGGATAGTATGGTTAAGTATCTCGAAAAGGTAAAAGAGATCATCCCTGCCTTTGGCAACTTTGACATCAAGCAGATTCCAAGAGCAGAAATATCAGGGCCGACCTTCTCTCCAAGTTAGCTATACTGGCTCCGGCTGAACTACCCAAGAAAGTCTTCTTCGAAGTTTTGAAGTTCCAAGTACGGAAGAACCACAGCTTGTAATGGAGATCAGCCATGAACTCAGCTGGATTGACCCACTGGTTGCATACCTCAAAGATGGGGTTCTTCCTCATGATGCAAAAGAAGCTCGGAAGCTTAGAAATCAGGCCTCTCGATATATCCTTTATGAGGGCAAGCTGTACAGAGATCGTACTCTTTGCCCCTCCTGAAATATCTCCGACCTTCTAAGCTGACTTTGCCTTATGGGAGGTACATGAAGGAATCTGTGGAAGTCACCTGGGGGCCAGATCTTTATCCCACAAACTACTCCGATAAGGTTATTACTGGCCTATAATGTACCACGACTCCATTGAATATGTCAGAAAGTGTGATCAGTGTAGAGATATGCGAATATCCAAAGATAGCCCGCCTCCAAACTTACAACCTTGAGTGCCCCCATGGCCGTTTGCACAATGGGGGATGATATCTTGGATCTTTTCCCATGGCGTCCGGGCGCGGAAGTTCCTCCTAGTGGTAATTGACTACTTCACCAAGTGGGTCGAAGCCGAGCCTTTGGCGAAAATCACAGAAGCTAAAGTGCATGGATTTCATCTAGAAGTCAATCATTTGTAGGTTTGGCTTATCCAAAACTCTCATTACTGATAATGGACGATAATTTGCTGGAGCAAGATTTGCTGAATTTTGTGAGGACTTAAACATCTCCTATAACTTCATGTCAGTAGCCTATCCGCAAGTAAACGGTGAAGCCGAGGTGACTAACAGGACTCTGTTGCAAGGAATCAAGGCGAGACTTGAAAAAGCAAAGAAAACTTGGGCAGACGAGCTTTATCATGTGTTATAGGCATACCAAACTATCCAAAGATTGCCCACGGGAGAGACCCCCTTTGCCTTAGCCTTCGAAATAGAAGCCGTTATCCAATTGAACTCAAGCTTCCATCGGTGCGAGTTGTGGCATTCGACGAGCAGCGCAACTCACAGGATCTCAAGGCCAACCTCGACTTGTTAGAAGAAAAGCAGAGACAGCTCAAGTTCGGATGGCAGCCTACAAGCAGAAAGCCCGCTACTACAACTCCCGGGTCAAGAGCAAAGCCTTCAGAGCGGGGGACTTAGTACTTCGGCG
Source organism: Elaeis guineensis (assembly GCF_000442705.2). Taxonomy (NCBI): domain Eukaryota; kingdom Viridiplantae; phylum Streptophyta; class Magnoliopsida; order Arecales; family Arecaceae; genus Elaeis; species Elaeis guineensis. Next base: position 82,754,430 of record NC_025995.2, on the reverse strand, counting down.
AGCCGCTGTTTCACAACCTCAGAACCAAGAAAACTTGCCCCAAACTGGGAAGGCCCGTATGAAGTCAGGAGGTAGTCCGGCCGAACATACTATCTAAAAGAGCTCGGAGGAGCGACCTTCCGCGACCATGAATTCAAAAAATTTACGAATGTATTACCGATAACTTTGCCTTAAATAAAAGTTTCATATTCGCATATCTTTTCTTTTGGCATGAGCTTATAACGACAGGGAGTAGCTCCTTCAGACAATCGAAATAAGCATGTCAGGAACAAGAGGAGAACCTCATCATGAACAAATGAAGGCCGATTATTTAGAGACCGGATGGGGGAGAGGCCCTCACAACGGCCCTTATGCGCCCCACAGCCATGTTAGGAACAGGAGGAGAACCTCATCCTAACATGAGCAAAGTCGAAGGCCCGATTATTTAGAGATCGGATGGGGGAGAGGCCCTCGCAACGGCCCTTATGCCCCCACAGCCATTTAGGAACAGGAGGAGAACCTCATCCTAACATGAGCAAAGTCGAAGCCGATTATTAGAGACGGATGGGGGAGAGGCCCTCGCAACGGCCCTTATGCCCCCACAGCCATGTTAGGAACAGGAGGAGAACCTCATCCTAACATGAGCAAAGTCGAAGGTCCATTATTAAGAGACCGGATGGGGGAGAGGCCCTCGCAACGGCCCTTATGTGCCCCCACAGCCATGTTAGGAACAGGAGAATCTCCTAACATGAGCAAAGTCGAAGATCCGATTATTAAGAGACGGATGGGGGGAGAGGCCCTCGCAACGGCCCTTATGTGCCCCCACAGTCCTGTTAAATAGAAAAAATCTCATCCTAACATGAGCTAAAATTGACTGTGTCGAAATAGAGGAGAACCTCATCCTGATACAAAACGAAGATCTGGTCGTTCAAGATCGGAT
>NC_025995.2:82717481-82753411 GCF_000442705.2 Elaeis guineensis | reverse complement strand
CCAAAATTTTCATGCCATTCTTCCTTATGCACAAAATTCTTTTTCATGAGATTTTTTCACACCAAAGAGTTCTTTCCCTTCTCTATCTCACATCCAAATTTGGTTAAAATATAATTTTATTTGATATGTTCAAATATGATTTGAATTAAATACCATATAGATAATGTTTGACATTATCTACAAAACTTGCTGCCAACTTATTTTTTTCTTTTTATGTGTGCAACATTTTGAGGAGATTTTTATTAAAAAATTATTTGGAGAATTGTCTTACTGTGAAAAAATATGGGAAGGGGCATCCCATATTTTTTGGGCATATTTTGGTGTGGAATTGGGAGAGGGTGCGATATCTCTTGGAAGAGTCCAAGATCTCTTGGACTCTTCACCCAACTTATACATACCAACAAAAGAGGTTTGTTCTTTTCTTTTGTATATATAAGAGGCTAGAGAAAAGGACTTTCATAGTGAGAAGTCTTTAGCATGAGTTCATGACGTGAAAAGAGAAGGAGAGTCCTTTCTCTTTGGGTGTGCGCAAAAATCTGAATTCTAGATTTTTGATCCTAAGGGTTTGGGAAGAGAAAAAAATAAGAGAGAAAATAATTTCTTCTCCATCTTTCTTTCACATCTTCATCTCCTCCAGAACTCTATCTTCAATCTCTAAAAAAATTTTAGAGATTTGAAGAAAGGATTTAGATCAGTCAAGAAGGTCTTCACGCAAGCTAGCACTCCTGAGGAGACTGATCAGATCAAAACTTTGAGTGAACTTTTTGTAAAAGTCGGATGCATGTATGACTGTGAGTATCTAGTAAGGATCATCTTCACCACATCTCTCAGTAGTGACGATCATCAATCCATGCTTTGGTATCGAGTTCTAAACTTAAATAGGTGTAGATCTCATCTACTGCTTACATCCATGCATGCAAATTTATCATCTAGATTTTTAGATTTTATATGTAATATATCATATTATAGATCCTAGAGTTGGTTAATTTAATGATTAGATCATATACATATTAGATTAATTTGATTAATCTATTTGCTTTCTATGTAATTTATTCGAAAAAATTTTGAAATACATGCATGAAATTGTCTACATTTTTCAATAGTGGTATTAGAGCCTAGGTTCGTTATGACATATATATATACATATTAAATTTAAAATTAAATTTTATTTAGATCTGATATGTGATATCTTAGATCTAAATTAATTAATAGTAGATCACACAAATTGAAATAAGGTTGTCCTGCTGTATGGTTTACCCCTTATAGTAAAAAAATTATCCTAATTTGTACTGATCATTGATAAAATCTGATTTACATGTTGCATGTGATGTTTATGATCTAATTTAGATATAATCTAAGATTGTGATCAGATCTGATATAATTTAGATTAGATCTAAATTCAAGCATATATGATATGTGATTAGATTATATGATCCGATTAGCAAGTATTTGGATTGGATTGATCACCAGGCTGTCCGATCATAAGAGCAAGAAGGATTTAAAGATCCTCTCTTTCCATTCGATGAGGTGTTCTTATAGTGTGTAGGGGTGCCATGTGATTAGATCTCATGAAGAAGAATACAAAAGGAAGAACTTATTTTTCTATAAAATTCTAGATCTTGAAATCCTAGGTTTATTATATGTGATACAAAATTATATGAAAAATAAAATATTTAATCTATATAATTAAAATTATTTTAATTATAAAAAAATAAAATCTTGAATCATAAAAAATTTTAGATATGATCTAAAAGATGTTTATGATTAATTTTATTTTAGGATTATTCAAGATTTTTAGATCTATAACGTGCTTGCACAATTATTGAGCTGACCCAGTTTTAAACTAAGTTGACTCAGTCCTCTTGTGTAGCTGGCTTAATGTTGATTGAGTCGATCCAGTTTAAGAATAAAAAATCTTTGCATAATATTTATTATAAATTATTTATAAAATAAAAAATTGAAATTATTTCAAACTTAAACTTAAACTCAAACCTATGTTGATGCTGAACTTAATTAAGAATTAAATGTAGGATCAATTAGATCTAGAATTATGATTTAAGATCTAATGATATTGCATAAAACATGGGAGCATGGGTTAGCTCAAATTAGATCTTTTTAATTGGGTTAGACCTAAGGTTAGAATCAAAAAATTAATTAGCCATGTAGAGAAATTGATTAAGTCTAACCAAATATTGAATTAGATTAATCAAGATTTTTTTAATACAATAGTTATAGATGGTTAAGTCCATATCTTTGATTAGACCAAATAGATCTTGATTGTGGCTCAGTGGTTGAACTTGAATCATTAGGCTGGTCAAATCGAAACTAATTAATTAATTGATATCTAAGATAAGTTCGATATTTCGATCGATGATTTTTAATTGAGAGCGACTTATCTGGTCATTTTGATGGTGTTTAAGGCAAGTTAGCAGACCCTCCCACCGATCTCACCTATCTGGCCAATTTGATGGATTATGTCTTGATTAGATCGCTAAGTGATTCAAGTTGATCCATACCATTAAGATTGATCAGTGTGATTGATCTAGGTGCCATTTCAACCAGCATGATCCTAATCCAATTCAATGACTTGGTGAAGTCAATGAAAAGATTGTGGTTTACTGGTTGATCTCTTCTCTTCTCTTAACTCTTAAATTAAATCTTCTAAATTATTAGGTCTCTAAAATGAGATAGTTATGGTGATAACTAAATTATAACCTCTTATTAAGTTGGGTGATAATGTGTCCATTAGTATGATGATCATTGGAGGCCCAAAGGCCTGGTACTCATCTGCTATTAGAATTATCATTCATAATATGATGATTCAGTCAAGTCTCTCTAGTGAGTGGTCAGGTTAGCCAGCCAAAGGGGATCTGATCATTTGGTAGTTAGATTTTTGAGTATGATTATGTTAATGGTTGGACATAATCGAAACTTTCAGTGGAGGTCCATCGCCTACTGAAATAAAATCTGGGACAAAATTTATTACTAAAAATTATTTACTGAAATAATTAGTTAAGAACCTACCCATAGATGTACATGGATGAGCTGGCCAAAGTTGGGCTCGTATGCAGTCTGTGTGGATTTAGTACCTACTAAGAAAATAGGATAATTCCTCGGATTGGAGGTAGAGGCTACCAATTCGACTAAAATAGTGAGAGAACCTTTAGACTAAAGTTCAAATCCTTAGGCTTGATCAATTCATGAACATAGAGATCTTATGTTTTTCTTTCAGTTATGGCTAAATGTCTGTTGCTCCATTCACTGTTTGATAGTGACTTATTTATAGGACCCAACTTTGATAGATGGTATCGAATGTTGCAAATAGTTCTAGAGCACGAATGGATCCTATATATGATTATGGATCCAGCACATGATGTTCCCACATCCAACAAGATGATGCGATCAAAGGCACTTATCAGAAGTGGCCAAATGATCGTATCACTATGTGGTATTTTTGGGAGCAGCAAAGAACATGAATTTAGTTGTAAATTCGATGATGCTCAGTGGAAAAAAAATCTTTCAAATATTGAAGGAGTTCTTTTGCACCTCTAAAGATGTGTCTTCAGTGGGGCAACAATCTTTTGAGAAAGAAAAGGAAAAGAAAGTGCAAGAGAGTCATGCTTGGCTTAAGAGCCTGAATTAATAAAAGTGTCTAAGGTTAACCTAGTCTGGCAGAGTTTCTTGATCCGAACAGGCTAAGAAAAAGAAATCAACAAAGAATTACTGACAGATACCTATATGATAACACCTTATGCTTCTCTATCTGTGATACTACTATCTAGGTATTGGATATTAGAAGTCCATGCAAATTGTTTCAACGACTTTAAGTTACTAGAAAGATTGAAAATTATAAGAGATTTTTGAACATTGAAGATGGAAGTTATGTTTCAATCTTGGTTTTAGGAATCATCAAGTTTATTTTCAATTATCATTTTAGTGATTGTCACTATTATCTAATGATTTTTGTGATATCATTATGAATGATGTCAAAATCATGATGGACAACTAAAGAAATGACATTTACAAAAGGTCACAGCTTGTTAGTGTACTGCACACAACAAACAAACTCCTTACAGTAGATAATATCATGAAAGCCTGCCTTTGACAATTTGAGCTTGATCATATAAACAAGAATAGGATCAACAGGAGATAATTCTCAAAGTCAATGATTGGAATCATTGTCAACATATCAATCCTATCTCCTTAGTAAGATGACCAAGTCACCTTTTGCTGGAAAAGATAAACGAGTCAATGATGTTCTGAGTCTGATACATACTAATGTATTGGATCTACGAACATATTTATCATAAATTTAGATTATTTAAAATATTTAAATAATTTTTTAATATGATAGTGAAACAAACTGGGAAGAGCGTTGAAACTCTTCGATCAGACCAAGAAGAAAAATACCTTTTCGATGAGTTTTTGACATATCTAGAAGAAGATAGGATTCTCTCTTATTGAATCGACTTTACTAGATATAGTTCAATCCATGATAAGATTTATAAGTCTGTCAGTCTCTTTTTAGGGCTATGCTCTTGAGACTACTTGTCATGTTCTGAACTGGATTCTGAATTAATCAGTTGCAATAACTTCATATGAGATATGGACTAGACATAAGTCATACTTTCTTATCTTAGGGTTTGGGAGTGTTTGGTTTATATCAAGTATTTGTAGATCGATTAACTTGGATCCCGATCCTATATGTATTATTTTGTAGGATAACCCCAAAGAATCTAGGGGATATAACTTCTACCTTACTAAAGAACAAAAGTTGTTCAATATTTTTTTTGAAAAAAAAGAGTACCTTGGTAAAGGAACTGATGCATTTAATGTGAAACTTATGAAATTTGACAGGTAGAAGAACCGACATAATCTAGTAAATTCATATAATCAAATTTGATTAGATCAAACTCGAAACTCATTGTAAAGGCACCATTAAGAAGATCCGGTAGAGTACCGCATCTGTCGGATAGACACTTCGGTATCTAGGTTCGAGATATGATCCTATTGAACTCAATGAGAATAATAAGGATCTGATCACCTACATGGATACCATGTAGAGGTCCGAGTATGATTAGTGGCTTGAAGCCATAAAGTTTGAAATGAAGTTCATGAAGATCAATAGTGTATGAAAACTCATTGATCCACTTGAAGGCGTAAAGCCTATAGAGTGTAAATGGATCTTCAATAAGATCAGAGAGCACAGACGAGAAGGTGGAGACCTACAAAGTCCGTCTGGTTGCCTAAAGATATTGTCAACATTATGGTATTGACCATAACGAGATAATTTCTCCTGTGGCAATGTTGAAATATTTCAAAGTTGGAACATGCATTTTGATAAATGATCAAAACACATGACTTCATTGAGAATGAAGAAGAATCCTATAAATACAATGGGGTTAATAATTCTATGAGTGTATTTCTTATTTTGTATGAAAATAAAATTTTCTTAATCAGAAATGACATTCTTTACATTATAGAGAATAAAGATTTCGCTGTTATCATTGTTCTCCATAAAGAACTTTGGAAAAAGTATTCATTATCCTAAGGATGAAGATCTATAGAGATAGATCTAAGAGGCTGCTTAGGTTATCCCAATCTATGTACATAGAGTATTATGAATAGAATTTGCTCTATTATGAACACCATGTACGAGATCGGATATAGTATACTCACTAAGGGTAGTGAGTGGATACTTACAAGATCTGGGTGAGAATCAGTGGAAGGTCATCCTTAAGTATTTGAAAAATATTAAAAGATCGGTGACTCAGTTATGGAGAATTTGACTTAAAACTTGGAGACTATGACTTAAGTTTTTAGTTGGACATAATAATAGTAAGAACATATTGGAATATATTTTTTACCCTATATAATAGAGCAATCTGCTGGAAAAGTTTCAAGCAAAAAATTATAGCCAATTTAATTTGCGAGGCAGAATGCATTGCAGCATCCGATGCTTGCAAGAAAGCTATGTGATTGTAAAGGTTCACTACCAAACTAGGAGTGGCATCTTCTGATGATGGTTCTTCTGTATTATACAGCACCAAAGCCATAGCTCATGCCAAAGAGCCAAAGTCCCATTAGCTTACCAAGCATTTTGCATTGCTATCATCTTATTCAAGAAATCTGTTAAGGTGACGTCGAACTTCAGAAGATCGACGGAAAGGAGAACATGACCAATCCATTTACTAAAACTTCGATATCTAGGAGTTCTGAGATAATCAATCGAAGATGGGTATATGATACTGTTGGGTATAAAATAACCCTAGCCGAAGTTCGTAAGAGGCCAACCCTCCCAGACTCTTCCGGCTTCCGACCTTGTGTGGCATCTTTCTGATCTCCCCCGATTGTCCAAGCTTCCACAGTACCATCCGGACTCCTCCAGCAGTCGACCTTCCATGGTGTCCTTCAGATTCCTCCAATGGATGAACTCCTATCGTATCCTCCGGACTTCTCCAATAATGAGCTCCTTCAGTATCTACCAGACTGCTCCAAATACTCTCTGGGCTTCATTATCAGCCGATTTTCTACAGTGATCGACTACTCTCCGAATCTCTTCCAGACTTCCTCCTGTCACGATCAACTTCACTCCGAGCTTCTTTCGGACTTCGTCAATGTCCAAGCTGCTTCCAGCAGTAGGACTTCTACAGTAACCAGACTCCATCCAAGTTTCTACAGTGGTTGACCGCCTTTCGAATTTCATCCGAGCTCCTACAAGAATCGGACTCCATCCGAACTTCTGCAGCGGATGGATTCTAGACAAACTTTTACAACAGACGGGCTCCAGCAGTCGAATTTCTACTCTGAACTTCTATTGCAAGCAGACTCCATCCGAGCTTCTATAGTAAGCGGTCTACTCCGAACTTCTATTGCAAGCAGACTTGATCCGAGCTTCTATAATAAGCGGTCTCCATCCGGGCTTCTACGGCAACCAATCTCCATTCGAGCTTCTACAGTAAGCGACCTTCTTCCAGACTCCTAGAAGAGCCGGACTCCGTCCGAACTTCTACAGTAGATGACTTCCGTCTGCAGCACCAACAGCACCCAACCACAGTCAACCCGTCAGCAACCTCGAAAACATTCGAGCTTCTCTTAAATTGCTGAGGCAGAGAGATATTCCGCTCCATCAGACATCCCAACCGAGCTTCAGTCGTCCGGCCCGAACTCTCCGACAAGTCGCGACAACGGACACTACTCCACTCTCTGTAACAGACTCCACGTGGCCCCACCACTCTCTGACAAGTCGCGACAATGGACACCACTCCACTCTCTATAACAGACTCCACGTGGCCCCACCACTCTCCGGTAAGTCATGACAACGGACACCACCACTCTCCGTAACAAACTCCACGTGGCCCCGAACGGCCCACTACCAGGCAGTTACGGATGTCACTGTCAATCGGTTACTCTCTCCCATCTATAAAAGAGACCCCCCAGATACGTTCTCCTCTAAGCTCTAAACTCTATCTCAAAATCTGCTAAAATCTCACTCGAGTACTCTATTTCTGTTGAAGCAGAGTACTGACTTGAGCATCGGAGGGTCTTGCCGGAGCACCCCCAACTCCGGTTTAGACTTTTTTTGCAGGTCCCGATGGCGGTCGTGATCCCCTCGACTCTAACTTCTCTGGCATCGGCAAAATTCTGCACCAATAGAATTGGAGCTAGAGGAAGGCAGTCTATGTCTTCGCAGGGCCCTTGTTCTTAAAGGAGTACTCAACGGGACTGTCTCCGGTCATCTTCTTCGACATCTTCTTCTTCTTCTCTGATCAGATCCCAACCTGATGCCTCTCCGAAAGGCATCCACCAGGCGATCTACGGCCTCCGTGGCCAGATCTCAGCGAGATCCGCAAGCTCCGACCTCGTCTCTAATTTTTCAGGCTCCTCCTCCAGCAACGATCATCGGCATGGAGCAGTTCGACCTGCTGGTTCAGTAGGTTAGGGGCCTCACCGAAGTGTTGCAGGCCATGCAGTAGCAGCAGCAGCAGCCGTAGGCATCTATGCGGCTGGAAAGAGCATCGTCGGAGTTCCAAAATCTAGCGATCGGATGGCTCACATGGGCCAGTCACCCTGTGTTCTCCGAAAAAGAGAAACAGAGGGCAGAGAGCCCTCTGTCTGATCACGATTCCACCCCCAGAGGGTTCCTACCTCCGTTCTGCCAGAAGATCCTCGAGACTCACAGTCGAGAGGATCTCTTGGATCAAAGATTTCAAGAGATGAACCGACAGATCGAAGAGCTCCACCATGTTTCCCTGCTTGCGGTGAGGATATCTGTACTGACCCTCCTTTTTCTCAAATGATTATGCAGGAATCGATCCTGCCGAACTTCAAGCTCTCCCAATTTGAGAGCTATGATGGGACCTCAGATCTGGTTGACCACCTGGAGGCCTTTCGGATAATGATGCTGCTCTATGGCGTGCCAGACGCCATCCTGTGCCGAGCTTTCCCATCTACCTTGAAGGGAGCAGCAAGAAATTGGTACTCGACACTGAAGCCAGATATTATCTTCTCTTTTGATCAAATGAGCCATCAGTTTGTGGCTCATTTCGTCAGTAGCCGGCATCCCCAGAGAGGTTCGGAGTCTCTCATCAACATCAAGCAAAAGGAGGGAGAATCCATTCGAACTTATGTCAATCATTTTAATGCCGCCGCATTGGAGGTCCGAAACTTGGACCAATCAGTTGCAATGGCCGCCCTGAAGAGCGGTCTTCAAAAGAATGATCTTCTATTTTTTTTAAAAAAGAAGTATCCCAAGGACTTCGCTGATTTGCTGGTTGGGTCGAAGGATATGCCCGAGCAGAAGAAGTCTTCAAGCTGAAGGACGAGGAGGCCGCGAAGGAGAGGCAAGCGGGTGACTCCAGCAAGCCCGTAACTGAAAAAGGGTCGAGTGAGGCTCGGCCACATTCTCGAACTCCCCCAAACACAAGCATGTTCGAACTCCCCCCTGAGTTCATAGGCAGAGAGCCTGGACCATAGAGTTCGGCGGAGCTCTCCCCCAGGAAGATTCCACAGCTATGCCCCTCTCAATACTCCAAAAACTCAAGTACTGATGGAGATCAAGGAGCAGCTGCCAAGGTCGAAAAGATGCGCACACACCTCAGGAAGTGCAACCCTAACAAGTTCTGCCTCTATCATCGTGACCACGGCCACGACACGGAGGAGTTTATTTAGCTCCGAGATGAGATCGAGGAGCTCATCAGACGAGGTCGGCTCAACAGATTCATCCGATGCCAGCCTGAAGATAGGGAAGATCGACTGAGGGCCCTACCACAACCAGAGCCGTCAAGGAGGGAAGAACAGCCTGAAGATCAACCTCCAATCGGGATCATCAACACCATCTCTGGAGGACCCCGATGGGGAGCAGTCAGTGGATCGACCGGACTGCCCAAGCGGCAGAGGACAGAAGAATCTATAACCTTTACTGAAGAAGATGCCAAGAAGATTCAATTCTCCCATAATGATGCGGTTGTAGTTTCTTTAAATATTGCTAACTATGATGTATGTCATATTCTTGGTAATAGTGGAAGCTCAGTCGATATTTTATTTTATGTTGCATTCTCAAAAATATCCATTTCGGATGATCGATTAGGGCCGATAAGCTCCCCGTTGGTAGGGTTCACTGACGATGCTGTGCCAGTGGAAGGAGTAATAACTTTGACCGTAGTTGTAGGTCGGTGTCCGAAATAATCTAGAACACAAGTGGATTTCCTGGTAGTGAGGGCGCCGTCTGCCTACAATGCAATACTCGGCCGACCTGGCCTCAACGCCCTCTGAGCTGTATATCGACCTACCATTTGAAATTAAAATTTTCAACAAGCCAAGGGGTCGGAGAGGTCAGAGGAGATCAAGTCCTGGCAAGACACTGCTATAACATAGCCTTACAAAGAAATGATCAATCTGACCCTGTCCGGTTGATGGATTAGACACCCGCGATGACTTTGCTGAAGAACGGGGTGAGCTGATTGAAGATCTTGTCTCAATTCTTTTAAACGATGGGAATGAAGAGCATATGGTGAAGATCGGTTTCAACCTGGGAGAAGAGGTACGGATACAGCTCATCAATTTTCTACAAAAGAATGCTGATGTTTTCACTTGGGTTCCAGCGGACATGTCAGAAATTGATGCGAAAGTCATAGAACACCGTCTAGCTGTTGATCCCAAACATCGACCAATGAAAGAAAAAATTCGAGGTCATGCACCGGAAAGGCAGAAGGCAATAGCTGAGAAAGTTGATAAACTTCTGAAAGCTGGGTTCATCAGGGAAGTCAACTATCCAAACTGGGTCTCTAATGTGGTTCTCGTCAAGAAGGCGAACGACAAGTGGAGGATATGTATAGACTTCAAAAAGCTGAACAAAGCCTGCCTGAAGGACAGTTACCCTTTGTCCAGAATTGACCAATTAGTGGATGCAACCTCGGGCCATGAGCTTCTCACTTTCATGGATGCATTTTTTGGCTACAATCAAATCAGGATGGCACCAGAGGTTGAAAAAAAATTACTTTTATCACTGACCATGGTCTTTTCTGTTACAGGGTCATGTCTTTTGGCCTCAAAAATGCAGGGGCGACCTATCAACGGCTGGTGAACAAGATCTTCAAAGAGCAGATCGACCGTAACATGATGGTCTATGTAGACGATATGCTTGTAAAAAGCAAATCCTCAATGAACCACATCGCCGACCTTGAGGAGACCTTCAGCGCCCTCTAAAAATACAAGATGAAGCTGAACCCAGCTAAGTGTACTTTTGGAGTAACCTCAAAAAAATTCTTGGGCTTTATGGTATCGGGGCGCAGGATCGAAGTAAATTCGAAAAAGATTCATGCCATCCAGAAAATGACCACCCCGAAGTCAATAAAGAAAGTTCAGCGCCTTACTGGGAGAGTAGCAGCTCTGAATCGCTTTGTCTCAAGATCGGTCGAACGGTACCTACTTTTCTTTTAGACTCTCAATCAGCCGAAGAACTTCTGTTAGACCACTGAATGTCAGCAAGCATTCGAAGAATTGAAGAACCACCTCGGCTCACCTCCGCTATTGGCAAAGCCCGAACCTGGAGAGGAGTTGTTCCTGTACCTGGAGGTCCCCCCCATGGCTCTTGCAGTAGTTCTGGTTAAGAAAGAAGCAAAGATTCAACGGTCGATCTACTACATAAGTCGAGTATTGAGAGACACCAAAACCAGATACACTAAATTAGAGAAACTAACTTACACCCTGTTGATTGCAGCCCGAAGGCTCCGACCTTACTTTCAAGGCACACCATAACACTGCTCACCGACCAGCTGATTAAGGCAGTTCTGCATCAAGCGGATGCTTCCGGAAGGATAGCAAATGGACAGTCGAGCTCATAAAATTCGACATCAACTATCGACCTCGGTCGACGATAAAAGCCCAGATATTAGCAGACTTCATAGTGGAATGCACTATCCTGGAAGAAGCCAAACTTGAACGAGGTGAAGCTGACAATCCAGGGCTCCAGCCAAACTCCCCTGAGGAAGGAACAGATCTCCCTGATGGTTTTTGGGCCCTCTATGTGGATGGTTCCTCCAACATGTCAGGCGCAGGTGCAGGCCTGATCTTGATCAATTCGAAAGGAATTATCATGGAGTACGTGCTGCACTTCAAATTTCCTACGATAAATAATAGAGCAGAATATGAAGCTCTGATTGCAGGACTGAAGATCATCAAAGAATTAGAGGTAGATCAGCTCCAAGTCTATAGTGACTCCCAATTGGTGGTGGGACAAGTCAGCAAAAACTATGAAGCTCGGGAGGATAGTATGGTTAAGTATCTCGAAAAGGTAAAAGAGATCATCCCTGCCTTTGGCAACTTTGACATCAAGCAGATTCCAAGAGCAGAAAATATCAGGGCCGACCTTCTCTCCAAGTTAGCTATAATGGCTCCGGCTGAACTACCCAAGAAAGTCTTCTTCGAAGTTTTGAAGTGTCCAAGTACGGAAGAACCACAGCTTGTAATGGAGATCAGCCATGAACTCAGCTGGATTGACCCACTGGTTGCATACCTCAAAGATGGGGTTCTTCCTCATGATGCAAAAGAAGCTCGGAAGCTTAGAAATCAGGCCTCTCGATATATCCTTTATGAGGGCAAGCTGTACCAGAGATCGTACTCTTTGCCCCTCCTGAAATATCTCCGACCTTCTAAAGCTGACTTTGCCTTATGGGAGGTACATGAAGGAATCTGTGGAAGTCACCGGGGGCCAGATCTTTATCCCACAAACTACTCCGATAAGTTATTACTGGCCTATAATGTACCACGACTCCATTGAATATGTCAGAAAGTGTGATCGGTGTAAGAGATATGCGAATATCCAAAGATAGCCCGCCTCCAAACTTACACCCTTGAGTGCCCCATGGCCGTTTGCACAATGGGGGATGGATATCCTTGGATCTTTTCCCATGGCGTCCGGGCAGCGGAAGTTCCTCCTAGTGGTAATTGACTACTTCACCAAGTGGGTCGAAGCCGAGCCTTTGGCAAAAATCACAGAAGCTAAAGTGCATGATTTCATCTAGAAGTCAATCATTTGTAGGTTTGGCTTATCCAAAACTCTCATTACTGATAATGGACGATAATTTGCTGGAGCAAGATTTGCTGAATTTTGTGAGGACTTAAACATCTCCTATAACTTCATGTCAGTAGCCTATCCGCAAGTAAACGGTGAAGCCGAGGTGACTAACAGGACTCTGTTGCAAGGAATCAAGGCGAGACTTGAAAAAGCAAAGAAAACTTGGGCAGACGAGCTTTATCATGTGTTATAGGCATACCAAACTATCCAAAGATTGCCCACGGGAGAGACCCCCTTTGCCTTAGCCTTCGAAATAGAAGCCGTTATCCCAATTGAACTCAAGCTTCCATCGGTGCGAGTTGTGGCATTCGACGAGCAGTGCAACTCACAGGATCTCAAGGCCAACCTCGACTTGTTAGAAGAAAAGCAAGAGACAGCTCAAGTTCGGATGACAGCCTACAAGCAGAAAGCAGTCCACTACTACAACTCCCGGGTCAAGAGCAAAGCCTTCAGGGTGGAGGACTTAGTACTTCGGTGAGCTGCTGTTTCACAACCTCAGAATCAAGGAAAACTTGCCCCGAACTGGAAGGCCCGTATGAAGTCAAGGAGGTAGTCCGACCTGGAACATACTATCTAAAAGAGCTCGGAGGAGCGGACCTTCCGCGACTATAGAATTTAAAAAATCTACGAATGTATTATCGATAACTTTACCTTAAATAAAAGTTTCATATTCGCATATCTTTTCTTTTGGCATGAGCTTATAACGACAAGAAGTAGCTCCTTCAGACAATCGAAATTAAGCATGTTAGAAACAGGAGGAAAACCTCATCCTAACATGAACAAAGTCGAAGGTCTGATTATTTAGAGACCAGATAGGGGGAGAGGCTCTCACAACGACCCTTATGCGCCCCCACAGCCATGTTAGGAATAGAAGGAGAACCTCGTCCTAACATGAGCAAAGTCGAAGGCCCGATTATTTAGAGATCGGATGGGGGGAGAGGCCCTCGCAACGGCCCTTATGCGCCCCCACAGCCATATTAGGAATAGGAGGAGAACCTCATCCTAACATGAGCAAAGTCAACAGCCCGATTATTTAGAGACCGAATGGAGGGAGAGGCCCTCGCAACGGCCCTTATGCACCCCCATAGTGTTAGGAACAGGAGGAGAATCTCATCCTAACATCAGCAAATTCGAAGGTCCAGTTATTAAGAGACCGGATGGGGGGAGAGGCCCTCACAACGGCCCTTATGTGCCCCCACAGCCATGTTAGGAACAGGAGAAGAATCTCACCCTAACATGAGCAAAGTCGAAGACCCGATTATTAAGAGACTGGATGGGGGGAGAGACCCTCGCAACGGCCCTTATGTGCCCCTACAGTCCTGTTAAAAATAGAAAAAAAAATCTCATCCTTATATGAGCTAAAATTGACTGTGTCTGAAATAGAAGGAGAACCTCATCCTGATACAAACGAAGATCTGGTCGTTCAAGATCGGATGAGGAGAAAAGTCTCCTCAACGGATCCTCTACACCCCTACAACCCCGTTGGAAGCGGAGGGAAAACCCTCGCCCAAACATAAAAAAAAAAGAGGAGAGAAAAAGGGGAAAGTGACAAGCTACGCTAGAGATAAGGGAGAAATGAACTACATCTAAGACACGAGGGACCTCATCTCAACGAAGAAGAAAACTCTTGTCAAAAATTCTCAGTCTCTAAGGGGAACCTAACACTAGCAGAAAAAAATAGACTTCCTCAAAGTAACGAGAAGTTTGGACCTCAAGTTCGAACACTGGGAGAAAGTGTCAAACTCAAATGGCCTCGAAAAGACCTTTGGTCATGAACAAAAAGGACGAATCAACACGACGATGACCAAGAACCTTCAAACAACATCGACATCGAACAAGACAAAAGATAAGAGAAGTTCGATAAATGATAACTCAGAGCAAGAATAGACAAGGTAATGAGAAAATTTTATTTCATTTCATTAGTAAAGAATGCGTTACAAAAGCCTTTAAAGGCCAAGAAAAAAGAAGAAACAACAAGCAAAGAAAAGAATACATGGAACAAAAGGTAAAAGAAGCTCTAAGGAAGCTCGGCTTCTTCTGACTTCGAACTCTCGGTTCCAGCCATTATCAGGGATTGCTTTAAGTTCTCAACTTCTTCTTTCAGTTCTTTCTTTCTTAACAGCATCTCTCGATACATTTGGTGGAACCGTCGGCTTTCACCCTCGATTCTTGAAGTCTCTTCCTCAGAACTTCGGACTCCGCTTCTGCATTTTTGGCCGCCTGCTGCTCATAGGCCAGTTGAATTTTCAACCGCTGCAGTTCGGCTTTCTCCTTTCAAGGGCCACGGATAGTTCTTCCATGGTCCCCCTCAAGGATTGGAGCTTGTCGGAGCCTTGAACCAAAACGACCTGGGCTCTTTCGGACAACTGCTTCTGAAGGCGAGCAACCTCATCGGTCGCCATCTTGAGCCTCCTTCTGTAGTCATCTATTTGCCCATACCAGCTAACTCGGTAGGCGTTGTAATTCATCTCGTATCCTGTAGCTGCTTCTGGAGGTCGGAGAATTTTTTCGATCAGTCCCGATCGTGGTCGGCCTGAGTTGTAAGCCAGGACGAGCTCCCTTCCAATTGGTCGATCTTCTCCGTGCGGCTCCAGCTCGACCTCGAGGGAGCTGATCTTGGAAGCCTGAGTCCAAGATCGATCACTGGTGCATTTCTGGAGTTTCTCAAGCTTCTTCATGAAGTCGGCCTTCTTCCGGGTGTAGTCCATGAAGCCCTTTTTATGGAGGTCCCGAAGGTGAGTAACCTCCGCGGTGGCTTCCAAATGGCTCTTCCTCAGTCTATGAAGTTCGTCATCCATCTTCTTTGATTTCTTTGTTAGGTGATGAATTTCTCTTCTCAGATCTCGGATCATGAACTTCAGAGAAATCTCCTACGATAGGAGAAGAGCTTCGACAGACACTGTTGTCGAAAAATAAGAGCATCACAGCGCAAATCATTGAAAAAAAGAAAAAAAGAAGAAGAGAAAGGAGCTCTCTGTAAAGAGGAATCCGATTCCATTGATTGAATAATTCTTAAGTACAAGAGAAAGAGAAAAAGTTATAACAAAGGAAAAGTACAAAATTAGAGGTTTCGGATCTCCGAAGCAGAAGTGGAGGAGCTCGACGCCCTCGGAAGGTCGGTCGCGGCAGCTGCGGCAGTCGAAGAGGTCCCGACTGGAGGGAGGCCAGCAGCAGCTTCGAAAGGTCCGGCTTCATCGTTGGACGCTTCATCCAAGAAGCTGAGATCGAGTTCGAAAAACTTTTCGACCACCTTCTCCTGGCAAAGCTCGAAGCCTTTGATGAAGGCGGCCTGGCCGAACTGGACATTCAGATCCCTCATCTCGGAGGAGGTCTTGAAATCCTCCACTGCTTAGGCCCGTGCCTCCGAGACTAGGGTCGGGATCTGCTCCTTCAGCTTGGAGACCTCAGCCTCTGCCTTCTTTCTTTCCTCCTCCAAGGTGGCCTTCAGATCTACCGAGGTTTGTTCCTCCTTCTGAAGTGCCTCTTGGAGGCCCACAACTTCGGTGACCTTCTCCTTGAGACAGGCAGCTTCAGCCTGGCGACCTTCCTCCGCCTGGGCTGCTTCCTTCTTGGCATTATTCATCGCCTCGATGTTGGCGATGAGTTGGTGTCCAATCTGCAAGAACGGCTAGAAAGTCAATATGAAAGCTAAGGAATAAGCTAAGTAAAAAAATGAAAGAAAGAAAAAAGTAAATCGGCCTACCTCAAGAAAGGACCCTAGAGAGTCCCAAACCCGCTGTTCAGGATCGACGTGGATGATCCTATGGACTACCTCGGACAGATGCACCCATCGACCAATCTTTTTATTAAATCCCTATTGTTGAAGAGATTCTCCCCCGGATCCTCTTCGGAGCCGTCGGCCCCCTCAGTGGCAGCCCTGCTACTGCGGATCTTGCGGGCCAACGTCTTCTTCCTTCTCTTCTTTTTGGCCCCCGGTGCCTTTTCGGGATGAGACTCTAGAGCGAGAACCTCGGTCGGAGGGCTTCTTCAAGAAGCTCGGGGGACTGCAGGCTCGATGTTGGTGGGGGCATCAACGGCAATGGCCGCCTGGGTAGGCACGACCGAGCTTGTCTCTTCTACCCTAGCCCTCTTCGCCGACCCCGAAGTTACGACGCCTTTCCTCTTGTGGGCCTTGAGACCCTTGGCTAGTATTCGAGCTGCGTCTGCATCCATATCTGCAATGAAAAAAGATTGGCATAGCTTAGAAATGGAGTAAGAGAAAAGAGGAAGCAGCGAATGACTTGAGAAAAAAAAAATATACTGGCAGGATTGAGAGGGCTCAGGCCGACATTAAATAAGAGTTTCTCCTTCAGAAGGTCGAAGAGGAGAGGAGCTGGATAAGCCTTAAGTTTATTGGAGGCTTCAAGATCGTCCCTTCTCAGGCTAGAAGCCCGACGGATGGAGTCCCTCAGGGAGCCCCAGAGGGGCAACCCCAGCATCAGGGTCGGGCATCGGACATAGAAGTACCTCTCCTTTTAGTTGTGGATAGAAGAGGGGGCACCTTTCAGCAACCCCTTTCTATCGAACTGGGGAGAGAAGTACCATCAGTCCTTCACCGAAGGGTGATGCTTGAAGGTATAGAAATTTCTAAACAAGGAAAGAGTTGGCCGGACTTCAGCTAAACGACAGAGGGAAAGAAATCCTATCAGAAACCTAAAGGAGTTCGATGCTACAGAAACTAGAAAAATATTTAAAAGTAAAAAAGAGCAACAACAAAAGATGGAAGTGAAAGTCGAAGCCCGACGTGGAAAGCTTCCTGGTATAAGCAGAAGCGGCTAGGGGAAGGGGTGCTAGCCCGATCAGTTGGCCCGGGAAGCTCAAGCTCGTACTCCAGAGGAACCCCGTACTGAATCCTAATCAGCGAGAGTTCGTTCGAAGTTAGAGAGCTGGGAATGGTGTCTGGTACAAAGATCGGACGAGGTCCATCTACAGAACTAGGATTTTGGGGGGCTAGAACGGACGAACTTCTAAAACTACTAGAGGAGGAAATGTTGGAGGATATTTTGAATCAAGTGAAAACCCCAAAAAAAAATCCAAAAAATTGGAAAAAATAAGAAACAAGGTGCTCGCAGAAAAATCAAATGGGCGGAATGCAAAGGAGGAAAAATGAAAGAACAGCAAGAAAAAGAAGGGTTCTGGAACTAACCTAGCCTGGTCCGAGAGATGCAGAAGGGTAGCGAGGGCGATGGAGGACGACCTGAAGGGCACCTAAGGTCGAGAGGGATGCTGGAGGAGGACGAAGCTCTCGGGGAAGAAGAGAGGATTGAAAAAAATTCTCAGGCAAAGTGAAACCCCACAACAGGGTCCGGCGCAATAATGATTGCAGATCTTTTTTGGCCGATCTACAATCGTCGCGTGTCCCACTCGTCGTGGCAGACGGCTGACGGCTGACAGAATTATTATTGCACCATACTTGGAGCAACGCTCCATTAAGAATTTTGAAAAAATCTTTTCGGATCGCCTCGATTTGAAAAGACTCCAGCACCGACGCGCCAAACGCCAAAATATTTGGAAACAATCGAGTACGGAAATCAAGGAGGACAACTTCGGCTGTGAAAATTTTTTTGTACTTCCTTCATTCGAAACTCGAACTCGAAAGTAGGAGGACTGGTGTTGGGTATAAAATAACCCCAGCCAAAGTTTGTAAGAGGCCAACCCTCCCAGGACTCTTTCGGCTTCCAACCTTGTGTGGCGTCTTTCTGGTCTCCCCCGGTTGTTCGAGCTTCCACAGTACCATCCGGACTCCTCCAGCAGTCGACCTTCCATGGTGTCCTCCAGATTCCTCCAATGGACGAACTCCTATCGTACCCTCCGAACTTCTCCGATAATTAGCTCCTTCAGTCATCTATCGGACTGCTCCAAATGCTCTCTGGGCTTCATTATCAGTCGATTTTCTACAGTGATCGACTACTCTCCGAATCTCTTCCAAACTTCCTCCTGTCATGATCGACTTCACTCCGAGCTTCTTTTGAACTTCGTCAATGTCTGAGCTGCTCCAGCAGCAGGACTTCTATAGTAATCAGACTCTATCTAAGTTTCTATGGTGGTCGACCGCCTTTCAAATTTCATCCGAGCTCCTACAAGAACCAGACTCCGTTCGAACTTCTACAGCAGATGGATTCCAGGCAAACTTTTACATCGGACGGGCTCCAGTAGCCGAATTTCTACTCCGAACTTCTATTGCAAGCAGACTCTATCCGAGCTTCTATAGTAAGCGGTCTACTCCGAACTTCTATTGCAAGCAGACTTGATCCGAGCTTCTATAATAAGCGGTCTCCATCCGGGCTTCTACGGCAACCAATCTCCATTCGAGCTTCTACAGTAAGCGACCTTCTTCCAGACTCCTAGAAGAGCCGGACTCCGTCCGAACTTCTACAGTAGATGACTTCCGTCTGCAGCACCAACAGCACCCAACCACAGTCAACCCGTCAGCAACCTCGAAAATATTCGAGCTTCTCTTAAATTGCTGAGGCAGAGAGATATTCCGCTCTACCAGACGTCCCAACCGAACTTCAGTCATCCGACCTGAACTCTCCGACAAGTCATGACAACGGACACTACTCCACTCTCTGTAACAGACTCCACATGGCCCCACCACTCTCCAGCAAGTCACGACAACGGACACCACTCCACTCTCTGTAACAGACTCCACGTGGCCCCACCACTCTCCGGCAAGTCGTGACAACAGACACCACCACTCTCCGTAACAAACTCCACGTGGCCCCGAACGGCCCACTACCAGGCAGTTACGGACGTCGCTGTCAATCAGTTACGCTCTCCCATCTATAAAAGAGACTCCCCCAGATACGTTCTCCTCTAAGCTCTAAACTCTATCTCAAAACTCTGCTAAAATTCCACTCGAGTACTCCATTTCTGTTGAAGCAGAGTACTGACTTGTGCGTCGGAGGGTCTTATCGGAGCACCTCCAACTCTGGTTTAGACTTTCCTTGCAGGTCCCGACGGCGGTCGTGATCCTCTCGACTCCAGCTTCTCCAGCATCGACGAAATTCTACACCAATAGATACTATACTGATTGGCTTTAGTCCAAGTGGAAGTTATTAGAACATGTATCCTAAAGTCAATCATTCAATGATTATGCTAATTATGATTGTATATGAATTGATAAATAATAAAAATTATTTGGCCTTCTTTATCATAAGGTTACATCTTCTAATGAACTTCTATGTTGTGATGAAGTCCTTAAGATTACTTTGATCGATAAAGGAGGATTTATCGCATAATCCTTAAACTGGTTCGTGACCAAATGATACACTATTATTAGGATGATAGTGATATCAAGTGTAGATCGTTGTGTGCCACATACATTGGTTGTCCTCATAACAAATGGTGTGAAGTCACTGGTATGGCATGCAGGTGAGATGGAGGAGTATATTGTCACTGAACGTGACCAACTACAGAGCACTCTGCTGTCAAGGGTAGCTCGCAAAGGGTATGGATATAAGTGTCCCTCCGACCTGAGATCATCACAGTGACTTGCAAGCAACTCACTATACTTTGATGTCAGATTATCTGAGTTTATAATTCAGTGACGAAAGATTTTTGGGTGCAGTCAAGTACTTATCAAGTCAGTGCATGAGTCAAGATGGGATTGACCCCTTTGAATTAGTAGGAGTTAATATATCAATGTATTTCAATTTAGAAAAATCTAGATCCAGGTAATCCTTGTGATGGATTTGAAAGATTAAAATATAATATGCATGATTTATCTAAGATTGACAGTTAAATCTTAGATCGTTCTCGAGCATTAGGATCAAAGAGATGAATTATACGATAACCAAATACCAATAGGTTCTTGAATATTGCTTCACCATCATTCGACCTATCTGGATATTGGGTCACCATTGCTAGATAGTTACATCGATTGATTCAAAAATTTATTCCTGTGCTATAAGCTTAAATTCAAACCTATGGGGTCACATTCAAAAAAATATTTCTGACTGCTCATGTGGCTAATCAACGATTGAGAATCATTCAAGAGCTTAATCGTCAATTTGATTGATGGTTAATCTTATACAAAAATTATAATAAATTTATTCACCAAATGTTAGTAAATTAATAAAAAATTAATTAGCAATTAGATTACTGATTAGCTAAATTTGATTGAGCAAAGAAGATTAAATAAAATCTAATTGAATTAGATTCAATTCTATTTGACTTGATTAGGTGATGAGATGACCTAATCGCTAAGGAAGAATTATTCCTGATTTGATCCAAACTTTGGTTCAATCAATTTTTAATTTGATTGAGATTTGATTAAAAATTTATGAGCCTAATTAGATTCAGTTTCATCTATTTTATTTGAGCTAAATCAGATGTGATTTGGTTGGGATTCAAATAAGAAAACAAAGAGTCCATAAGAGAATGGACTCTTTCTCCCTTGCGCACCCAACTTTGCATGCCATTCTTCCTTATGCATAAAATTATTTTGCATGAGATTTTTTTTATGCTAAAGAGTTCTTTTCCTTCTCTATCTCACATCTAAATTTGGTTAAAATTTAATTTTATTTAGTATGTTCAAATCTGATTTGAATTGGACACCATATAGATAATATTTGACATTATCTACAAAACTTTGCCGCCAACTTATTTTTTTCTCCTTATGTGTGCGACATTTTGAGGAAATTTTTTATGAAAAATCTATTGAAGAACTGATTTACTAATTTATCATAAAAAAATATAGGAAGGGACATCCCATATTTTTTCGGGCATGCTTTGGCATGAAATTGGGAGAGGGTGCGACATCTATTGGAAGAGTCCAAGATCTCTTGGACTCTTCACCCAACTTATTACATGTCAATAAAAAGAGGTTTGTTCTTCTCTTTTATGCATGTAAGAGGCTAGAGAAAAGAGCTTTCATGGTGAGAAGTCCTTGGGCATGAGTTCATGACATGAAAAGAGAAGGAGAGTCCTTTCTCTTTGGGTGTGTGCAAAAATCTGAATTCTAAATTTTTGATCCTAAGGGTTTGGGAAGAGAGAAAAATAAGAGAGAAAATAGTTTCTTCTCCATCTTTCTTCCACATCCTCATCTCCTCCAGAAGTCCATCTTCAACCTCTAAAAAATTTTCAGAGATTTGAAGAAAATATTCAGATCAGTCAAGAAGAAGATCTTCGCACGAGCTAGCACTCCCAAGGAGACCGATCAGATCGGAGTTTCGAGTGGACTTTCTATAAAGATCGGATGCATGTGCAGCTGCAAACAATCAGTAAGGATCATCTTCACCATATTTCTCAGTAGCGACAATCATCGACCCATGCTCAGATATCAAGTTCTGAACTTAGATAGGTATAGATCTCATCTATGCTTACATCCATGCATACAAATTTTATCATTAGGATTTTTTAGATTTTATATACAACATATCATATCATTGATCTTAGAAGAGGTTGATTTGATGATTAGATCATATGTATATTAGATTAATTTGATTAATCTATTTGCATTTTGTTATAATTTATTTGAAAAAATTTTGAAATACATGCATGAAATCACCTACGTTTTCCAACATCTATAGCTCCGTATCATCGAATGGAATATGTAAGAATAATCTATTCAAGAATCGAAAGAGTATATTGAAAGATACACTTCCGTATTGAAAGATATACCTCTATATTGAAATATACTAATATTATTTTATTTTTTCATCACAGGATGCTGGGACATCCAGCTCTCATCCACCTACTATTGGAGAGGAGCAAGAGGAGGAGACAGATGATGAGACGATTGAACTTAATTTTTTTTTAATGTATTATATTTTTTTTATATTGCTTATAAAAAATTATATAATTTATTTTTTTAATATAATATAATTAGTTTTTAATTTTTGATTGTCATATTATCTTTGAATTTTAATTATAATAGATATTAAAAATTATAATTTATTATGATTAATTAAATAGATTTTAAAAAATATTATTATTAATTTTTTCAAAAAAATTAAATTAATTATTAGTGACGGTATTAGTAATAAAAATTATCATTGCTAATACTTATTAGCGACGACATTAACGACGACAGTGTCATTGCTAATATTTTTTTAAAAAAATTATTTAATTTAAGAATTAAAAAAAATAGAGAGGGCATTAGCGATAGTATTATTGATTGCTAATAACTATTAGCGACGATATTAGCCATAAAAATACCATCGCTAATATTTTTTTAAAATTTTTTAAAGATTTAATTTAAAAATTAAAAAAATTAGAGATGAAAAAATTTCATCGTAAGGCCATCACTAATAGCCTTATTAGGAATAGCTATCATTTTTATCACTAATAAGGATATTTAGTGATCAGATTTTTTTAGATTGACTATTACGATGAAATTAGTGACGGTGAGATTATTAACGATGGCACTTAGACTATTAGCAATGGCAACTAGCCATCGCTAATAGGCTTAATTCTTGTAATGATTTTTTTTGTGTATCAATTTAGTAAACTTATTTTCTAATAAGAATCCACATCCTTATATTAGTATCTTTATACAAATGATTGTAAAATCAATCATCATCTCCGTTGAGCATACATAGAATGTGCTAGTCTTATCAAAATTATTGATCTCCAACTCAATGATCCAATGATTAAAAATATTTTAGATTAGGATTTAGGATTTAGATCTTACTGGCTGATCTCATTATGTTCCTAAAACTATTATTCTAATCTATGAGGTTCATCACAATCTTTAAGATAAATAAGATGTAGTAAATGATGAAACAAAATACCTCATTTTATTCATAAATAAATAATATCTAATATATGAGTTGAAAGATATTATAAAAAAATTTTATCATATCAACTATATGATTGGCTTGCAGGACACTAATCTTTCAAGAGACATATACCAACATAAACTTTAATTTTCAAAAAATGCCATGTAGAACAATATAACACAAAATCTGCTCTTGATCTTTGGTGACTACTACATTGGTGATCTGCCCAATGACAAGGCCTAGAAGAGATTAGTTCTAGATTATAAAATATGCGATCCATTAATATGTACCAGTGATAAGCTCTACTAGCTAGGCTAGAAGGAAACTAGCTCTAATTTATATGGTCATGATTAACCCCATCATAAAGCAAAGAGATTAGTCTTAAAAACAAACATATGTTCGATACATCAATGTATGCTAGCAATCAAATCTAACTGGTTAGATCTAGAAGGACTAACTTTGTCAACTATCAACCCCAACTAACTAGATCCAAAAAAAACTAGTTTCTAACATGTGGCCAACAATTAGTCTTGTTGGCTAGATGTAAATTATAGTCTAACTAAAAAAATTTTCTCATAATTTTATCATAACCAATTTTTTATAAATAATCATACTTATTTTTGTAATAGTATCCATTCAAATTTTTTACATCTCATTTCTAGAAACAAGAGAATAATTTTTATTTAAAATTCATGTAATGATAAACATATATAATCTTGTTTCCAAAAATCATGCAATGTTAAAATTAAAAAAAATATCTTATTTTAAATTTTATAATCACGCTAAGATGACATCATGCTTGATCTATAATTTTGAATTACTTTCCATACATAAGATACATACCTTCCAAACTTTTTGATTTCTAAATATTCTAATTATATTTTGTACAAAATCTATTTTTTTAAACATATGAATATGTACTAAGAATCTGGAGATAAAAGAAAACTTACTATCAATTAGATCCAAAAAACTACGACCTTCAAATCATGGCTCAATCTCTAGATTTGATGCTCTTTTGGTGTTGAGACTCTGATCAAATAATTTAAAAATATTATTAGTTTTCAATCGAAAAGAAATTTAGAACAAAGAGAGAGAATTCTAGTTCAAGTTATAGTTTGGGTCGGATCATGAGGTAAATCTAAGTGTCTCAGCTTGGTCTAGATTTAATCGGATTGGATTCTGATCGACAAGATTGTTTCATAAAAGATTGGCTTTCTCTCTCCCCCTTTTTTTCTTCTTTTATCTTTTCTTTTTTCTCTTCTTTTCTTTTTCTTTTTTTTGTTTTCTTCTCCTCTCTGGTTCTCTCCCCAAAAGCTCTAAATGAAAAGCTTAACAAAGCTTGCTATCACTAAAAGAAAATGAGATAGGGGGCAAAAGATGGGTGGTCTGGCAATGGTGCGGCTAGGGTGGCCAGGTGATGGTGGCACGATTGGAGTAGTTGTGGCTAGTGGTGGCGGTCGGCTAGAAATGGGGGAGAGAAGAGGGAAAGGGGCATCACCTCCTAGCTTTCTTCATGGTGGCTCCAAGACCAAAAATAAACAAAGGGGGGAAGGAAACTCATCGAAGATGAAGAAGGTGATGGAGCTTGGTCGAAGCGCTCAGATTCTAGTGGCTATAATAAATCTAACCCACTGCCAACCAAGGGGGAAAAGGGGAAGAAAAAGAATAGCGGCTGTGGTGATCTTCGGTAGGGGAGATTGAGGGTTTGGGGACTTTAAGAAGTAGTGAAGACTAGGGTTTCCTAACCTTCGACAAAGTCAAGTTGGAGGACTCTTCCTCCATCACACAAAAATAGAGAAATCCCTTGTTTCCAAATCAAGGGG
This sequence comes from Elaeis guineensis, assembly GCF_000442705.2. Taxonomy (NCBI): domain Eukaryota; kingdom Viridiplantae; phylum Streptophyta; class Magnoliopsida; order Arecales; family Arecaceae; genus Elaeis; species Elaeis guineensis. The sequence goes on along the minus strand of NC_025995.2, from coordinate 82,728,287 downwards.
GAGAAGGCCTTCAGGTTTCAAATAAACTGGGAATCACATTCTTCCCTCTAAAAAAAATTCATCCTCGAAATTGACATACCTAAGTCAAGGAAAAGCTGAGGGTACTTGGCTCGCATCTCCTCTTTTAGTTCTCAAATTGCTTTTCATTATGTATATTTGCACTACTCAACTTTAACATAAGGGATTGCGTGTCGCCTCAAAACTTGATCTTTCCTATCCACAATTCTTACTAGTCATTCCTCATAAGACAAATCTTCTCTAAGCTGAAGTGGTCCAAACTCAACCACATAGCTAGGATCAGGTATATATTTCCTCAATATGGAGATATGAAACATATTATGAACTCTAGCAAGAGAGGATGGTAAAGCAAGATGATAAGGTACTTTTCCAATCCTCTCCAAGATCTCAAAGGGACCCACATTCTTAGGGCTTAGCTTACTTTTTATCCCAAATCTCATCATGCCCTTAGTAGGAGTTACCTTGAGAAATATATGATCTCCCATTTGAAATTCAAATCCCTTCTTCTATTGTCAGCATAGCTCTTCTATTGACTTTGAGCTGAATGGAGCCACCTTCTGATAAGTTGAATCTTATCCCCTCTTTGCTAAATAATCTTTGATTCCAATAGCCTCCTCTCACTGACATCATCCCAACTTACTGGCATCCTACATCTTCTCCCATATAGAGCTTCAAAGGGGGTTATCTGAATGCTAGCCTGATAACTGTTCTTATATACAAACTCCACTAATGGTAAATATTTATCTCATGATCCCTTCGAATCTAGTATACATGTCCTCAACATATCTTCTAGAATTTGAATTGTTCTCTTTGATTGACCATCTGTCTGAGGATGAAAAGCTATAGTGAACTCCAACTTAGCCTTCATGGCTTGCTATAAACTTCTCCAAAATCGAGAGACAAATCTCATGTCTCTATAAATACAATAGATACTAAAGTATCATGAAGCCTTACAATTTCATCTATATATAGTTTGTTAACCTTTCTAAAGAGAAACTAACTTTGATAGACAAGAAGTGTGTTGATTTGATCAGTCGTTCCATAATCATCGAGATAGCATTATATCATCTAAGAGTCCTTGGTGGCCTTGTGATAAAATCCATCATTATATGCTCCCCTTTCCACATTGGAATAGCTACGAATTGCATTGATCCTGTTGGCTTTTGATGCTCAGCTTTCATCTATTCATAAGTCAAACATTAGGCCACATACCGAGCAACTTTCCTTTTCATGCCACTCCACCAGAAAATTTCTTTGAGATCCTTGTATATTTTTGTACTTCTAGGACATATGGTGTAGGAAGAGTTGTGAGCCTCCAACATAATTCTCTTTTTAGTTTTACATCATTTGGAATACATAGTCTATTGCCAAACCTCAAGGGTCTATCTTCATGAATTTTAAACTTAGATGCCACACCAAATTATACCTTCTACCTGATCCTTTGTAATTCTAGATCACCTCCTAGGGATGCTTTGATTTTATCAATCAAGGTAGGTTGCATATTAAGAGCAGTGAGCAAGACTTCAGAATTGCTTAGCTATATCTTAATGTCTAATCTTTCTAGATCCTATAGAATATGCACGTATGAAGTGATGAAAGCTACCGTACCACTCATGAACTTTCTGGGCAAAGCATCTACTATCATATTTGCTTTTTCATTATGGTAATTCATAGTTAGATCGTAATCCTTAATCAGCTTTAGCTACCTTCTCTATCTCCAATTTAGCTCCTTTTATGTGAATATATACTTGAGGCTCTTATGAATTATAAAAATTTCATATGGTACTCCATATAAATAATGTCTCCAATCTTTAGGGAAAAGCCTACTACTACCAACTCCAAATCATGAGTAGGATAGTTTTGTTCATATGGTTTAAGCTGTCTGGAGGCATATGCTACTATCTTTCTATTCTGTATAAGAACATATTCTAACCCTTTTCTAGAGGCATCACTATAGATAGTAAAACCTCCACTTGCACATGATAGGATAAGGATAGGACAGATACCAAGTATCTCTTCAATTCCTGAAAGCTCCTCTCATATTCCTCTATCCAATTAATTTGGTTCCTTTATGAGTTAGCTAGGTCAAAGTATCTACTATACGAGAGAATTCTTCCACAAATCTTCTATAATATCCAGCTAGTCTAAGAAAGCTATGGACCTCCATCATACTAGTTGGTTAGCTCCAATTTACAATTGTCTCTATCTTTACTGGGTCTACAGGTATGCCTTCTTTAGAGATTATGTGTCCAAGAAAGGAGATGCTCTCAAGCCAAAACTGAAACTTCTTTAGCTTCGCATACAATCTCTACTCCCTTAGTGTTTGTATCACTATCCTCAAATACTTTCATATTTCTCTTGACTCTTGGAATACATAAGAATATCATCTATGACACAACCACCCATTGATTCAAGTAAGATATGAATATCCTGTTCATCGTATCCACAAAGGTTGTAAGAACATTTGCTAAGCTAAAAAGCATGATAAAAAATTCATAGTGCCCATATCTGGTCTGAAAGTCTATTTTAGGTATATCATCAATTTTGATTTTTATTTGATGATATCTAGACTATAGATCAATTTTAAAAAATATTTGGCCACCCTAAATCTGATCAGACAAATCATCAATCCTTAGTAGAGGATATTTATTTTGAACTATCAATTTATTTAGCTTCATATAGTCGATACATAGACTCCTATCCTTCTACTTAACCAAAAGTATAGGAGCATCCCATGGAGAGACATTGGGCCTAATGAAGCTCTTATCAAGTAATTCCCAGAGTGGCTCCTTAAGCTTCTTCAATTTAGCTGAAGCCATTTGATAGGGAGCTTTAGAGATAGGCCCAAACCTAGTACTAGATTAATAGAGAACTCTATCTCTTTATTTGGAGGTAGTCCGGGCAGATCCTTTGGAAATATATCAGAAAACTCTCTCACTGTCGGAATACTTTCCAACTTCAACTTTTCCTACTGAGTATCTAATACACTGGTCAAGTATCTCACACAATCCTCCCTCAACATTCCACAAGCTTGCTTAGAGGATATAACTCTGACAGGGACATTTACTCCATTGCCATTGAGGCTAAATGGTATCTATCCTAGAATCTGAAAGTTCACTCTTTTCCCAAAGCAATCTATCATGGCATGATATGAAGTAAGCTAATCCATCCGAAGGATGACATTAAGGTCTCTCATCTTTAAAACCATCAGGTCAAATATAGAATCATGATCTTCGATACTTACAATGCATGATGGGCAAACCATATCAACTATGATGATACACCCATTCGGGGTAGAGACACAACTTACAATCTAGGGGCATATACACAATGCTAGCCTTTATAGCAAACTCAGATTAAAAAAAAAGTGTGGATAGCCCAAGAATCAGACAAAAAAGCATATGTGGATGCTACTTTAATAATGCCTATCATAAATTGAACTTCTATTACTATCAATCATAACTTTCAACATGTAAGATTATGTAGTCTTCAATTTACAAGAGTTTTTTGGGGTACTTGTTACTATAGAATTTGATGGATCTACATTTTACTGAGTCACAACATAGATGTGGGCCTGAGTCTTCTACTTTTGATATCCTCATTACTCTTTTCCCAAGGATTGGGCATGATAAGCAATTGACGCATCAAAAATGGTCTGAACAGGAGACAATCTAGGTGCATCCTAAGAAAAATGCTAATATTTGGAGTTTTGGTAGCGAGGATAGTCCACAAACTTGTGGCTCTACTGCCTACAACCAAACAGGCTCCAAAAAACCAATGACAATCTCCGCATCTGCCATATTAAGATTCTTTCTTTGGCTGGTCTTTGTTACCCTTTTGATGAGTCCCTTGTCACTTTAACTAGTTTTCAAAGAAACTACCCAATCTGGATCTCTTTTTCTGTTACCACTCCCTCTTTTGCTGCATATTGTTAACCTCCCGCTTCACTGTTTTGGCTAAATTGGCCACCTCTTGATAGGAGATCAATTGCATTGGTCGTATTCCAGCTCAGATCTTGGGCCTTAGCCCTTTCTCAAATCTTCAACCTTGATGTCATCAGTAGCCACCAGATCTGGAGCAAAATAGGACCACTATATAAATTTAGCCTCATACTAGGCCACCATCATGTCCCTCTGAATCAGCGTTGTGAATTCACTTTCTTTCTCAAATTTGAGGCCCTTGGTGAAATACATATCCATAAACTCTTAACAAAAAGTGTCCTAAGTAATTGGCTCATCATTTCTCCACTGTCACTTGATAGCTTTCTACCATTCAAATACTTCTCCCTGCAATTGATAAGCAGCAAAGTGGATGCTTTTGGGTCCATGCATTCCATACTAGCAAATGCGTTCTCCATTTTCTTGAGCCACTTCAATGATTTACTGGGATCAGTGGAGCCTTCAAAAGCAAGTGGTGCCAACTTCTTATATTCTCTTATCCCTCATTCTAACCTTGAAGATTGACCATCTTTATTTTTCTACTGCTCCATTTATTGTATGAGTATGACTAGGGATTCTATAAGATTTTTCATCTAACCCTCAAACCCTAAAAGATTAGTAGTCTCTTGATTATTGTTTGGGATAATAGAGATGTCATCTTTACTGGTGAGGACTAGTTGCTTAACTTTCACCCTGCTCTAGAGAAGGTCTACGAGTTGACTGGGAGGCACTGATAGCTCGAAGGTGCTGACAACTCAGGAGGCATCGATGGCTTGGGAGGCACCAGCTATACAAAAAGCACCATGACTTCAAGAGGCATAACCATTTTGATGAGTGCGGCGCACACTTTGCCATATGAGAATCCTCCGCTATGTCAGACAATCTCCTGGGTCGAATTTGAGACATCATAACCTATTTCATAAGAAAGAATTAGATCAAATAAAATCACTAATTATTTTATTGCTAATGATTAGAATCATCCAATTATAGCTTAAATTATGAACAACTCTCACTAACTAATATAAGCCATAGGGTCTAGTATCTAAGCTTTCATACCACTTAATCTATCACACCCCACCGCGACACTCGAATCGAGGTGTGATAGATGGCCGCACAATCTTAGAATTTGACCCCACAAGATATGCAAGGCCTATCTTTTTACTCATATAGATTCATATCAAACCAAACTCAGGCTGTGGTAATAAAAGTAAATCCTCTAACATATTCATTCAATATTAGGATAGTTTGCAATGACTAATAATGATCAATAATAGAAAGTCTAAATTAAATTTTATTCAAACCCAAAACTAAATAAATGGCATCTAAGGTCCTATGCTTCCACCACTCGATTCAAAGCCCCATATGCTCCTTTGAATTTGAAAAAAATCAAAAAGAGTGAGTGAGCTTTGCAGACTTGATAAGTTTTCAATATCTCTAAGAGATCAAGCATAATTGATTTTTTTTTCTAATATAGCAATTAATAATAATAGATATGCATGCCAGCATAAATTTAATTTAATTTTTAAAACATACCTTGCATATCACTATAAAATAAAATTCTCTCTCAATTTTTAGTGACTACAACCCCAATCAGCCCCGTGACAACATCTAAGAGAGACTAGCCTCTGAATACAAAATACGTAATCCATCAACATGTTGGAAATTGTGTCCAAAAATCAATCGTGTGATGATTGAATTTTTTTTGTATATAAATTATTAATTATTGAATAAAAATTATTTTGATATTTTTTATCACAAAGTTACATCTTTCTTATAGAACTTTTGTATTATGATGAAGTCTTTAAAATTATGTTAGTGAACGATAAAAAGAAGATTTATTGTATAGTTCTTAAATATGTTTGCGATCAAATGATACATCATTACAGGATGATGACGTTTATCGAATGAAGATCATTGTGTGCCATATGGATTGGTTGTCCTTTTAACCAAGAAGTATGGTGACACTGGTATGGCATACAGATGAGATGTAGGAGTACATCATCACTGAATAAGTGACTCACCTGCTGAGCATTCTGCTATCAAGAGCTGCTCGCGAAGCATATGGGCATAAGTGTCCCTCAGACCTGAGATCCCCATAGTGACTTGCAAGCAACTCACTATGCTTTGGTGTTGGATATCTAGATTTCTAATGCAGTGATGGAAGGCTACTAGGTACAGTCAAGTACTTGCAAGATCTGTGTATGGATCAAGATGGGATTGACCTTTTTGGATTATAGGAGTTGATGTATCACTGTATTTTAATTTGATAAAATCTCGATCAAGATAATCCATGAGATAGATTTGAAAGGTTGAAATACAATATGGATAAAACACTCTGGGTTGACAGTTATACCTAGATCATCCTAGAGCATTCAGGGTCAAAGAGATGAATTATGCGGTAAACATATACATAGGTTCTGAAATATTCTTTTATGATAATTCGACCTATTCGGACATCAGAAATCATTACTAGATGGTAGCTTCGATTAGTACAGAAATCGATTCCTGTGCTATTGGCTTAGTGTTTGAACCTATGGAGTCACGCACATAAGTCAGACAAAGTAGAAAAGTATTGACCTATGTTTATATATCCAATTTGAAAGTACTTGACTTGATTGAATATATAAACTAACTTGATTGAGAATTAAGTTATAGGTCAAACAGAATTGAAGAGTTGACTATGTCTAGCTAGCATTATATATGAGGTTTAGGTTCAATCTCGGAGATTAACAGTTCTTGATCTATGATCAAAGAAGTCTATAAGAGATTGAATTTAAGTGCTGACTAATTTTAAATTAGATCTGAATTAATTAAACTTAATTGGGTTCAAAATTTTAAGTTAGACTTGATTCAAAAGTCATAAATAGTTTAGGATTGATAGCCTTTCAAAATTATTTTGATCCAGCTTCGAATTGGATCTTTTTTGGATGAGATTCTTGGAGTCCTATTTTTACTAAGACTTTTCCACTCCTTGGCTGACCAACACCTGGTATAGTGCTGGTTGTGGGCATCCCATATGGGTGTGGGAGTGGGTGCATTGTGGACACCATATATGATGGCAATCCTATCTCATGTAGGAGTCCTTCTTTGATAAGTTGTGGGTTGATTCAAAGCTTGTTTGAATTAAGAGTCCTATTCTTATTGGATCATGAGATTCATCTATAAATAGAGAGGGTTTCTACCTATAGATAAATAAGAGAGAGCATAGCAAACAAATCAGATTGAGAGAAGAGAAAAAGAGAGAGAGGCAAGAGCTTGAGGCACCCCTTCTTCCTTAGAGTCACTTCCTCCTTGCCGCACCCTCTTCCCTTGCTGTGGGCCCTCATCTTGGGCATCTCCTTGTTGGTGTGAGGTGTCATACCAGCAACTCTCCTTTCTCTATTGATTTGATTGCAAAGGTGCTTTAATCAAAGGTCATTTCACTTTCTTGCATTGTCTGACGTGCATGTGAAGTAGAGGATCTACAGTTTCAAGCCATGCGAAGATTGAATTCTGATTCTGAAGATTTGATCTTCAATTTCACTATAAATCTAGATAAGAATTTGATCCTTATGCATAGAGATTTATAAAAAAAATTTAGATGCAATCCTGATTATCCGAAAGGAACAGGTTTCCTTCCCAGCACAACATGTATCAATGATCAGCCTATTGGCTAAACTCAGGAGGGAACTTGTTCTGATTCATATTGCTATAATTAATCCCAAGATAGAAAAAAAATCAATCTTAAAAATAAATATGCAACATACCCGTATATACCAGTAATCAGCTAGCCCTAACTGGCTAGACCTAGAAGGATTAATTCTACCAATGATCAGCCCCCACTAACAAGTCTAAGAGAAACTAATTTCTAACATATGGTTGATGATTAGTCTCATTAGATAGATCTAGATCATATTCTACTTAGAGAGTTTTTCTTATAACTTAACCATAACCAATTTTTCATAAATAATCATACTTATTTTTGTAATGATATAAATTCAAAATTTTCACATCTCAGTTTCAAAAATAAGAGAACAATTTTTATTCAAAATGAATGCAAGGATAAACATGTATAACCTTATTTCCAAAGATCATGCAACATCAAAATAAAAAAAATCTTATTTCAAATTTTATAATCATGCTAAGGTGATACTATGCTTGATCCATAATTTTGAATTACTTTTATGCATAAGATACATACTTTACAAACTCTCTAATTTCTAAATATTCTAATAATTTCTGTGTACAAAATCTTTTTTTTAAACACATGAGTATATATTAAAAATCAAAAAATAAAAGAAAACTTACTATCAGTTAGATCCAAAAATCAGGACCTTAAACTCATGGCTCGATTTCTAGATCTGATGCTCTTATGGCATTGAGGCTTTGATCAGACAATTTAAAAATATTATACAGCCTTTAATTGAGAAGAGATTTAGAATAAGGAGAGAGAATCTTGATCTAAGTAATGGTTTGGGTCAGATCATGAGGCGAGCCTAAATATCTCGAATTAATCTATAGATTCAATCAAATTGGATTCCGATCAATAGGGTGGTTTCATAAAAGGTTGGCTTTCTCTCTCTCCTTTTTTTCTTTTCTTTTTTTCCTTTCTTTTCTTTTCCTTCTTTTTTTGGTTTTTACTCTTCTCTTCTCTCTCTCTCTCTATTCTCTCCCCAAAAGCACTTAATGGGAAGCTTAACAGAGCTTCTCATCACTAGAAAAAATCGAGATGAGGGGGAAGAGGGATGGTTCGATAATGGTGCAGCCAAGGTAGCTAGATGATGGTGGCACAGCTGTAGTGGCCATAGTTGGTGTCGATCGGTCAGAAATGGGGGAGAGGTGAGGAAAAAAGACATTGCCCCCTAGTTGCCTTTATGGTGGCTCCAAGATAAAAAATAAACAAAGGGGGAGAAAGAAACTCATCGGAGATGAAGAAGGAGATGAATCTTGGTTGGAGTGGCCAAATTCTAATGGTGATAATAGATCTAACCCAACAGCAACCAAGAAAGAAAAGAGGGACAAAAAAGAATAGCGGGTGCAGTGACCTTCGATAAGGGAGATCGAGGATTTGGAGTCTTTAAGAAATAATGGAGGCTAGGATTTTTTTGCCATTGATGAAGTCGAGTTGGAGGAGGTCTCTTCCTTCCCCATGGCACAAATATAGAAAAGTTTGAAGTCTTTAAAAAGTTCATAGAGTTCAGACATGAAGTAGAAAAATAGATCAAAAAATCCACAAAGGTTCTTTAATCAAATTAAGGAGGGAAATACTTTGATGGAGAATTTTGGATCCATCTCCAGGATAATGGCATAGTCTCACAGTGGACATCTCCAAAGATACCTCAGCTCAACGGGGTATCAAAAAGGAAGAATCGAACTCTATTAGATATGGTTCGATCCATGATGAGCTTTACAGACCTTCCAGTCTTTCTCTGGAGATATGCATTACTTTCTGCGATTCATCTTTTGAATCGGATTCTCTCTAAATCAATTCCTACCACACTATATGAGTTATGGTATGGTAAGAAGCTAACTCTTAGATATCTCAAGATTTGAGGATATCCGACCTATGTCAAGTGACAGCAGGCAGACAAGTTAGAGGCTAGATCCTTTAGGGCTCACTTTATAGGGTATATTAAGAAAATCATGGGATACTACTTCTATCTTCCTGAGGATCACAATGTGATTGTGAGCCATCATACTATCTTAAAAAAAGAGTTTACCAAGATGAAGGTAGTGGGAGGAAGATTAAGCTCAATGAGAAAGTCTCTAAAGAGTATCGAGTTCAAGAACCTGAACCCAGTAATGAGCCAGTAGATGTGATACTTCTTTCATCTCATAGATCAAGTAGGATCTTTCATCCTCCTGAAAGGTATTTAGGTATTCTTATAGGAGATTTAAAAGAAGCATTCCTTGTGAGAGATAGGGACATTAGGAATGATCCCAAGACCTACATGAGGCAATGTTAGATATAGACTCCAAAAAATGGATGGAAGCGATGAAGTCAGAACTTGACTCCATGCATTTGAACCAGATTTGATTCTTAGTAGATCCATCTGAAAGTATTATACCTATGGGTGTAAATGGATTTACAAAAGCAAAATTGGATCGGATGGTAAGATAGAGACCTATAAGACAAGGCTAGTTGTGAAAGGTTATAGTCAACGTGAAGGCATTGACTATCATGAAATCTTTTCGCTTATGACCATGCTAAAATCTATTCGTACTCTGCTTGCCATAGCAATCTCTCATGATTATAAAACTTGATCGATAGATGTGAAAACTGCCCTCCTAAATAGATATTTTGAGGAATATATGTATATGGAGCAGTCTTTAGATTTTACATTCAGTGATAGTGATCACAAGGTCTGCAAGCTGCAAAGATCCATATATAGACTCAAGCAAGCATCTCGGAGTTGAAACACTCACTTTAATGATATGATCAAAATATTTGATTTACTAAAAATGAGGAGGAATCGTGTGTGTTGCCCAGCTATGCAACCCAAGAGGGGGGGTGAATTGGGTTTCAAAGAATTTTAAGCTTAACTTATGATTTGTGAGAAATGTTTGACAAAGCTAAATAGATAAAGTGAGTAGAATTAATTCAATGCTAATAGCAAAAGCAAGAATGCAAGAGAATAATGAAGAGATAAAGAAGAGCAATTAGACACACACCAAACAAAAAGATTTATAGTGGTTCGGTGCCAACCTTGCACCTACATCCACTCCCCAAGCTCCTACTTGGGAATTTTAATCCACTAATCTTGTATTCAACCCGAATACAAACATCAAAAACTCTGACTCTAGCTATCCCAAGCTAGACCACTTATTTTCGGATACAAGCCAACCCTATACACTCCGATTCAAAGTTCGA
>NC_025995.2:82388373-82410106 GCF_000442705.2 Elaeis guineensis | reverse complement strand
ATGTAGGGTTTCAGGATGGACATGCACATCAAAGCATATGGATTTTAAAATTTAAATTAAAAAGTTTTAAATATTAAATCCTTAAACCAGCATCTCCTTAATGATTAATAATCATATATAATATATATTCAAAAGTTAAATTCAAGCTATAGAAGAATATCTAAGCACTTAATCCAAATTCTGGCAGAACCTCCACCACGCGCCCAAGTGTTCGCCCTCTAACAGTGATCCACACAGGGCTATGATCAGGAACTAACTCCTTGAGATGATTCCTCCTCCAAAATTATCACTCTAAAATTTTTTTGAGCACCAGAATATCAAGACCCTCTTTCTCTTCTTCTAGCCTTCCTATCCCTACCTTTCTTCTCTCCTTGTCTTTCTTAATTCTCTTCCTAAACTCTTATCCTAAAATCAGACTTGTCCTTACTATTTTTGAACTTATCCTAATAAGAGAAAGAAGAGACTAATTGGATAATAGGGAGAGGATGTTAGAAAGAAAGGAGAAAATGAAAATCTAAATGAATCCAATCCTCGGCACACCCCCTTTAAATACTTTGCGACGGGTTGCCTTCGGAATGATTCGCACCCCCTCCATGCCCATCTCACACCCCAAAAAATTTCTCACACCCCTAGCCAGTTTTCCATCCATCAAGAGTCTCATGACACATGGCAAGCATCTAAAAAAAATTTGAGAGATGCTTCATGCAGAAGGACTCTTCAAAATATTTTTCTCGATGTTTCTCGGATGCATCGCGCAGCTTCCCTTGGCATAATTTTTCTCCACCACCCATCAGTGACTTTTGTCCATCCAATGGATCAAAATGAAGGTACTAACTTTTTGATGGTATGAAAAAAATATAAAATTAAAATGTGGCATAACACTTGGGTTAGAGTCCTTCATAAGTTGGACTCTTGGTCAGGTGCATGGATCAGATTGGCAGGATTTCCAAATTCAATGAATTTTCATGATTAAACCAGAAGGTATTTTAACTTCAAAAAAATTATTTATGCTCAAAATAAAGTAAAAATCACAAAAAATTTATTTCATCATGGAACATTGGTTAAGCTCGAGGAAGGGGCATCCCATCTCATGGAATGTGAAATCTATTTCTGCGCACAAAAACTGCACCCACAAGCAAGAAAAATTATTGATGCATGAGGACCTAGTTTCTTGCTTTAAATTTTTGGTATATGCATCCAAGGGCTGACCCAACTCAATCCTAAAATTGGTTTGAATTAATTTAGCTTTAATTAGCCTAATCTGGAATCAATTTCGAACCCGATTCGAAACAGTGAGTTAGTTTTTGCAACATGTGCTAGCATGTCTATTTTGCAAACATGATCTAATCTAATTAGACTCCTGATCAATTTTCTTTGTGTGTGATCATTGGGTTCCATATCTAGCTAGTAATAGATTTGAGTGCAAGTCCATCTGATTTGATTAGAATTTAATCTAACTGATCTAAATCCAATCGAGCTAACCCGATTTCAGCAATTAGAACTCTTTCTAATTGATGATCGAATTAAACTCTTTAATTTGATCAAACCCACAAGACAAGATTGACATCTAGCAACATATCATATCTACCTAAAAGATATAAAATTTTGATAGAAATATTAAAAATATCTTTCAGTAAAAATTACCGTGCAATTCGATCCTGCGATCTCCCTACATCCTGAATATGACTCTGAAAATAGAATGATGTCAAATCCAATATCATACTCATATTTCTCTCAATCTTAAATGATGATCTGATTAATAAAATATTATATTTTTTAATTTTTATTTTTTTTGATCAAAGGCTTCCTGAATCATCAATCGATCAGAGCAAGTAGGATGCGATCTCCTCTTACCAGAGTGATCGATTCCATGTTGACCTACTCACAACCTCCATACACATTCTACTATATCCAGAACACCCCATACATGACTAAGTCATGAATGAGTATGAACCAAAAATATGGATTCATATATAAATGTTCTATGGTAGTCGCAGGTCAAAGGATTATATGCACAACTCCCACTATAAGAAAATATCTTTTGATAGGTAAGTAAATTTCATAAGATGTTTATTAAGTCGAATCAATTCAGTGAACTCATTTTCTAATGAGCACCCACTTTTTGTATTAGTGTCTCATACAAGTGGCTTATGAGATCAGCCACCCTCTCCATCGAGCATACATAGGAAGTGCTAGCCTATCCGAAATATTGATCCCCTACTTAATGCTCCTATAACTAAGAATATTCTAAATCAGAGTTTTTAGGATTTTAGATCTCATAAGTATGATCTTATCATAAACCTAAACCCATTGTCCTGATTTATGAAGTTCATCATAATCATTATAAAAGTAAGATGCAGCATATGATGAAAAATACCTTTTATTATTTAAAGAGTCAATACATGAGTCTGGAAGATTACAAGAAAAATCCATCAAAATATAAATTTCGATTGGCTTGTAGGGCATATTCCTTTCAATCTCTCACTTGCACTAAAGCCAATCACCCTTATATTTTATCCCCATACAATCGAGGTGGTGATCGAACTACTGCTATAGTAGAGCCTTAGTGAATAGGTCTGCTATGTTATTCTTTGTTTCTACTCGTTTAATGACAACATCTTATCTTTCGATTATTTTACGAACAAGATGGAAGCGTCTTAGAATGTGCTTGGATTTATGATGAGACCTTGGTTCTTTGCTTGAGAAACTGCTCCAGTATTATCCTAGTAAAATGGTACTGGATTCTTAATCTCAGGAACGATACCTAATTCAGTGATGAATTTCTTCATCCAGATAGATTCTTTGACAGCTTTACTTGCAGCTATGTACTCCCTCAGTAGTTGAGTCAGCTACAGTCTGCTGCTTAAAATTTTTTTAACTAACAGCTCCACCATTAAGAGTAAAGACATACCCTAAAGTGGACTTGCTATCATCAGGATCTGATTGAAAACTAGAGTCAGAATAACCTTCTAGTTTTAGATCAGATCCTCCATATATCAGAAAAATATCTTTAGTCCTTCTCAGATATTTAAGAATATTTTTCACTATTTTTCAATGATCCTCTCCTGGATCAGCCTAAAATCTACTAACTATGCCTAAGCATAGGCAACATCAGGTCTGGTACATAGCATAGCATATATGATGGACCCTACTGCCGAAGCATAGGGAATAGAACTCATTTTATTTTCTCTTTCAATATTTCAGGAGACATCCTTTTAGAGAGATGTATGTTTTGACTCATGGGTAAGTAACCTCTTTTATTTCTATCTATGCTAAATCTTTTTAGCACTAAGTCTATGTACCTGGATTGGGACAAGCCTAACATCCTCTTAGATCTATCCCTATAGATCTTTGTACCTAGTATATAGGATGCTTCACCCAAATCTTTCATGAAAAATTTACTTGATAGCCATATCTTGACCGATTGTAACATTAGGATATCATTCCTAATAAAAAGTATATCATCCACATATAAAATTAAGAAGACAATGGCACTCCACTAGTCTTCTTGTATACATAAGGTTCATCCATATTTTTTATAAAGTCAAACTCTTTGACTGTAACATCAAAGTGGATGTTCCAACTCCTCGAGGCCTGCTTTAATCCATAAATAGATTTTTTAAGCCTGCATACCTGATTTGCTCTCTTTTTGAGACAAATCCTTCTGGCTGAGACATAAATTTCTTCTTCAAGATAACCATTAAGGAAGGTGATCTTCACATCTATTTGCCAAATCCCATAATCATGGTATGCTACTACTATTGTAAGCATAATCTGTATAGATTTGAGTATGGCAATAGGTAAAAATATTTTATCATAATCAATACCCTATTTTTGCTTAAACCTTTAACTACCAATCTGACTTTATAGGTTTCAACTTAGCCATCTACTCCAATCTTTTTCTTATAGACCCATTTGCATCCAATAGGGGTCACACCCTCTGATGCATCCACCAAAGTCCATACTTAGTTGGAGTATGTAGAGTCCATTTTGGATTTCATAGCCTCTAGCCATTTGTTTGAGTCCCTACTCATGATGGCTTCCGTATAGATCAAAGGTTCATCATTCTCAATAATGTGGGCTTCATTATTCTCAACAATGAACCCATACCTATAGGTGCATTTTCACTCTATCCAACCTTCGAAGAGGAGGTGTATTTTATGGTTGTACTTTATTAATGGATATTTTTGGTTGAGGATCATCTTGTGCTTGCATTTGTAGGTTTTGAACTTCTCCAAGTTTAATTTTCTTCCCACTACCTCTTTCTAAGATAAACTCTTTTTTCATAAAAGTGCATGTTTATTGACAAAAATCTTTTGATCAGTAGGGTGGTAAAAAAGGTATCCTATACTTTCTTTAGGATAACCTACAAACAAGCATTTATCTATCCTAGCACTCAGCTTATGTCCAAAATTTCTTTTAATATAAGCTGGACAGCCCCATATCTTAAGATACTTAAGATTAGGCTTCTTTCCTCTCCATATCTCATATGGAGTGCTTGGCATAGATTTTGAAAGTACTCTATTCAGGATATAGACAGTAGTTTCTAGGGTTATCTCAGAAGAAAATAGACAAATCTGTAAGGCACATCATAGACCGCACCATATCTAATAAAGTATGATTCTTTCTTTTTGCTATACCATTTAGCTGTGGTGTATAGGGAGGGATCCATTCAGAGAGAATTCTATTTTTTTTAAGATGATCTATAAACTCATTGGATAAGTATTCTCCTCTTCGATCAGATCGAAAGATTTTAATACTTTTTTTCAGTTTGTTTCTCGACCATACTTTGATATTCTTTAAATTTATCAAAGGTTTCGGATTTGTGTTTCAAAAGATACACATATCCAAACCTAGATAAATCATCAGTGAACCTTAAAAATAAGAGTATCCTTCTCTGGCTTCTGTTGTCATAGGACTACATACATCAGTATTATAAGTTCTAATAACTCACTTATCCTTTCTCCATGTCCACTAAATAGAATTAGTCATTTTTTTCATAAGACAAGTTTCACAAGTACCTAATGATTCATAATCATAAGGATCAAAGAACTCTTCTTTGTATAACTTGTTAATCCTTGCCTCACTTATATGACCAAGTCAACAATACTAAAGGAAAGTATTATTCAACTCTTCTCTCTTTCATTTTTTACTTTCATCAATATAAAAATATTGTTATTAGATAGAATCAGAAGATCATTATTAATAATGCCATGACAAAAAATTTTATTAAAAAAAAAATTGAGCAACTATTCTCTTTCCATTTATTTCATAACCTCATTATAATAGCAACGTACAGAAATAATATTTCTAATGATCTTAGGCATATAATAATAGTTTTCTAGCTCTAAGATCTTTTCAAAAGATAATTTCAACATATATGTCCCTATAGCCTCTGCTCGGATGGACTCTCCTCCAGCGTCATAGAGCTCGAAGTCACCCTTCTTCAGCACTCTAATATTCTGCAGCCCCTACAATGACTTGCAGATATGAGAACCGCAGGCGGTATCCAATACCCAAGAGTCTGAATTGGAAGAAGTTAATGATAAAATTGTATGTATCTCATACATACCTTTTGGTGCGTCACTTGCACCACCAGCCTTTACAGTTGCAAGATATAACTTGTAATTCTTTTTTCAGTGTCTTGCCTTGCCGTAGTGAAAGCAGGTACTCTGTCCGGAGATTTTCTTCCCTTCTTCTTCATCTTGCCACCCTTAGATTCAGTGCTTTCTTTGAACCCTTAAAATCTGACTACTTTTTAGAGATTTTATCCACAAGAAGAAGTGGAGCCTTTTCTTTCTTAATGTGGCTCTGAGCTGTCTTGAGCATCTTCAATAGCTCAGACAAGGAGGTATTCAGTTTGTTCATGTGATAGTTCATGACAAACTAAGCGAATGACTTGGAGAGAGATTGCAAGATCAAATTCTGACTTAATTCTCCATCCATCACAAAATCTAGTTGACCCAATTTAGTGATCATATCAATGACTTTTAGGACATGGTCTTGTACGGATGACCCTCAGTCATTCTAGCACAGAATAACTGCTTAGATATCTTATATCTAGTAGTCCAACTCTGTTCTCCATACAACTCTTTAAGATTGAGTATGGATTGAGTATCTATGCTCTCATGCTGCCTTTGCAATTCATTGCTCAAGAGGCCAGTATAATGTACTTGACAATCAAACTGTCATTCTTCACATCCTGTATGTGGATACCTCCTCCTCTATGGCCTCATCTCCAACTTTTGTGGTTCAGAGACATCAAGAATATAGGAGAACTTCTCCTGAGTGAGTACGATCTTTAAATTCTTCAATCAGTCTATATAATTGAATCGATCAACATGTTGAAATCTAAAATTTCTCACAATGATAGTAAAGATGCCATTTGTAGAATTTAATCTACAATGAATAAAAAATATTACATAAGCAAACAACTCATGTTGACTTATACAATTAAATTAGGTCTTTAGATTTAATTGTGCCTCTCACTATTTTATCGAATATCATAACCCTCTAATATGATGAATGAGATATATTACATATTAATCTTAGTGGGATTGAGACCCTAATTCTCATAATGATTTTATGTTAACACAACAAATCCTTATGAGTTCATAGGTAGAAAACTCTTTCCAATTGCATCTCATGCAATTCTCAATATCATATCTTGGCTTCTAAAATATTATTAGCCTTGTGTTAACACAACAAACTATAATATTTGAGTTAAGTTAGACCCTTTATTTCAATACAGTCAAATTTAAATATAACTGTCCTTGTGTTAACACAACAAAGCAGTACATCCAAAATTACTGTAAGCATCTTCTATACACCAGGATTATGTTATATCAATCCTTATGACAAGCCTTGTGGTAACACAACAAACTAGCCTTAGTTCATGATGTAATATTAATCTAGCATGAAGGAAGGCCTCCAATAGTATTTTCAATATTAGGGTTTTTCAATATCAAGATCGCTTAATCAAATTTGCCAGATAAGTAAGATGGGGTTCCCCCTATTGCTTTTCTTAGACATCAATAAATTGATCAGGTCAGATAACAAACTAATTAAAGAACCACCATAGCACTTTTCTAGACACCAATTGATCAAGAATTGGTTAACCCCTAGTTGTATATCACTACAACTTAATATAATTTTTAATAAGAGCTTTTATTTGGTCTCATACATATTCTAACTATATAGTGTTAATTTATGTATCAATATTAAAATATTCTATATGTGCAAGTATAACATATAGACTTTCGTCATCCTAGGACAACCTTGCAGCATAACCCTGTTATGCTAGGACAACCATATGTCAGGATGATAAAGTGGTGCATCATATATGCATCAATTCATATCATCATATGAAAGTATAATACATAACATAAATCATTTAATAGGATAAATCATACTATGCATCACATAAACATTATGTATATATGATTGAATCAAACAAGACCGCTCTGATACCACTGTAGGGTTTCAGGGTGGACATGCACATCAAAAGTATAATAGATTTCAAAATTTAAATTAAGAAATCTCAAATATTAAACTCTTAAACTAGTATCTCCTTGATGATTAACAATCATATATAATATATAGTCAAAAGTTAAATTTAAGCTATAGAAGAATACCTGCAGGCTTAATCCAAATTTTGATAGAACCTCCACAAGCGTCCAAGTGTTCGTCCTCCAATGGTGATCCACACAGGGCTATGACCAGGACACTAACTCTTTGAGATAATTTTTGCTCTAAAATTTTTACTTAAAAATTTTCTTGGACATCAGAACATCAAGACCCTCTTCCTCTTCTCTTAGCCTTCCTATCCCTATCTTTCTTCTCTCCTTGTCTTCCTTAATTTTCTTCCTAGACTCTTGTCCTAAAATCGGACTTGTTCTTACTATTTTTGGACTTGTCCTAACAAGAGAAGGAAGAGACTAATTGGATATTGGGGAGAGGATGTTAGAAAGAAAGGAGGAATTAGAAATCTGAATGAATCCAATCCTCGGTGCACCCCCTTTAAATACTTTACGATGGATTGCCTTCGGGAATGATTCGCCCCCCTCCATGCACCATCTCATGCCCCAAAAAGTTTCTCACACCCCCAGCCAATTTTCCATACCCATCAAGAGTCTCATGACACATGAAAGCATCTAAAAAAATTTGAGAGATGCTTCACGCAGAAGGACTCTTTGGAATATTTTTCTCGATGTTTCTCTGATGCGTCATGCAGCTTCCCTTGGTGTAATTTTTTTCCACCACCCATCAGTGACTTTTATCCATCCATAGGACCAAAATGAAGGTGCTAACTTGCTGATGGTGTGAAAAAAATCTGAAATTAAAATGTGGCTGACACTTGGGTTAGAGTCCTTCATAAGTTGGACTCTTGGTCAGGCGCATGGATCAGATTGGCAGGATTTTCAAATTCAACAATTTTCACGATTAAACCAGAAGGTATTTTAACTTCATAAAAATATTTTTCTCAAAATCAAGTCAGAATCACAAAAAAAATTATTTCATCATGGAACATTGGATAAGCTCGAGGAAGGGGCATCCCATCTCATAGAACATGAAACCTATTTCTGCACACAAAAACTGCACCCACGCACAAGAAAAATTCTTGATTGTGGGGACATAGTTTCTTGGCTCCAAATTTTTGATATATGTAGCCAAGGGTCGACCAATTCAATACTAAAATTAGTTTGAATTAATTTGGCTTTAATTAACCCAATCTGGAATCAATTTCAAACCCGATTCAAAATAGTGAGCTAGTTTTTGTAACATGTGCTAGCATGTCTATTTTGCAAACATGATCTAATCAATTAGACCCTGATCAATTTTCTTTGTATGTGATCTATTGGGTTTACATCTAGCCAGTAGTGGGCTAAGTGCAAGTCATCTAATTTGATTAGAATTTAATCTAACCGATCTAGATCCAATCGAGCTAACCCGATTTCAGCAATTAGAACTCTTTCTAATTGGTGATCAAATTAAACTTTTTAATTTGATCAAACCCATAAGATAATATTGACATCTAGCAATATATCATGTTTACCTAAAAAATATAAAATTTTGATAGAAATATCAAAAATATCTTTCAGTGAAAGTTACATATAATTCGATCCTACGATCTCCCTGCACCCGAATATGACTCTGGATATGGAATGATGTCAAATCTAACATCATACTCATATTTTTCTCAATCTTAAATGATAATTTAATTAATAAAATATTAAAAACTCTTTCTAATTTTTATTCTACTTTGATCAAAGACTTCCTGAATCATCAATAGATCAGAGCAAGTAGGATGCAATCTTCTCTTACCAGAAGTGATCGATTCTATGTTGACCTACTCACAACCTCTATACATACTCCACCATATCTAGAACACCCCATACATGACTAAGTTATGAATGAGTATGAACCAAAAATATGGATTCATATATACAAGGTTCTATGGTAGTCTCAGGTCAAAAGATTATATGCACAACTCTCATTACAAGAAAATATCTTTTGATAGGTAGATAAATTTTATAAGATATTTTTTAAGTTAGATCAATTCAGTAAACTCATTCTCTAATAAGCACCACTTCTTTGTATTAGTGTCTTACACAAACAGCTTATGAGATCAGCCACCCTTTCCATCGAGCATACATAGAAAGTGCTAGTCTATCCGAAAATTATTTTCTTACTCAATGCTTTATGACTAAGAATATTCTAAATCAAAATTTTTAAGATTTTAGATCTCATAGGTATGATCTCATCATAACCCTAAACCCATTGCTCTGATTTATGGAGTTCATCATAATCATTACAAAAGTAAGATGCAGCATATAATAAAAAATATCTTTTATTATTTAAAGAGTCAATACTGAGTCTAAAAGATTACAAAAAAAATCCATCAAAATATAAATTTTGATTGACTTGTAGGGCATATTCCTTTCACTTAAGTTATAAGAAAATCTAAAGCAAGTAGGACTTGTATTAAGTGTTTGTTTGATTTTGAATAGGATTCAAACCTTATGTCTATTTAAAGAGACCTCCTCTAAGGTCCCTAGATACTTCAATCAATAGCCCATGCCCCCTCTTGGGGAACCCCATGCCCTCTCTTCCTCTCTCCCTCTCTTCTCCTTGGACGTCTAAACACTCCACCCTTGGGCATCCTCCTTCTTCACGCCCAAAAGGGCTTTGGGCGTCCCCTTTGTTTGCTGCTTTGTAGTCCCTGATTGCTCCACAATCTAAAAAATAAAAAGCAAGAGAAGAAAAGAAAAAGAAAGATCAAGGAAAGGATTAAAGAGTTGATCACGATCCAGGCTTCATTCAGATTGGTAGGCTGATTTTTTTTAGAAAAAAAAATCAATTTTAAGAAGGCTATTCCAGGTTAATCTTGAGTGGATACCCATATAGGCTGGATAGTTGCATGGCTAAGAGAAATCTTCTTCTCTTTCAGATACAAATTTGAAGAAAAAAATTATGAAACAGGTATATGATTCGATCACATGTTAAATTTCAGCATATGTTCAATTTCAGTATATGAAGTAGATCATTATGGTTTATATTTTATGTATACATAATATATATTAAAAAAAGTTTTAATCTTCTATTCCACTATCATGTTTAGAAAAAAAATTTAAAACATACATGCATACCCTGACCTAAAAATTTCAATGGTGGTATCAGAGTCACGGGTTTCATATGCATGAAATTGACATACATGTTTTGAAAAGAGTTTCAAAATCTGATTTTTTCTTAATATATGAGATGTATAGATGAATATTTTTAATCTAAAATTTATTTTAAATTTGATTTTAGAATATATAGTTGATATGTTAAAGCATGCATAGATCTGAATTTTAATCTAGAACAGTTTCTAGTTCATGTTCATATGTAGATGCATGCATAAACTTAAAATTTTATTTGAACTAATTCATGATTTATGTATGAGATATATGATTGCATGCTTAGGTCATAAAGTTCTTGGCAATCTGATTTATGATTTATATTGAGATATATGATATCATGTGTTGATCTAAATTTTGCTTAGATCTGAATTTTACATATATATTGAGATATATGTTTGCATGTTAAATCTAAAAATTATTTTATGATTTAAAACTTATCTTTCATGCAAAAAATTTAGATTTAAAATTTAGTTTTGAAATCTGAAATTTGTGTTTATGCATAAGGGTTTTGGTTATGGAAAAATCAAAAGTTAGGTCATATAATTGGATTGCATCTAAATTTTATGATTTGAACATTATGGATCTAATTCAATTAAGAAATTAATCAAACTAAGTCAAGTATTGATTAGAATCAGATCAATTAAATTAAATAATCATATAATTATTGTTGATCAAATCAATTGAATCTCATATGTAGAATCGATTAACATAAGGTCCTAATTTGACTCGATGGTTTGAGCATGATTCGCTTGAGTTAACCTATTTGACTAATTGACCTATTGATGTCTAAGATAAGTAATTAAAATATAATTATTTAATTAGTTTCATTAGCTAACCTAACCAATTTATTGACGTCTAAGAAAAGCAATGGGGGGACTCCTACCGATCTCTACTTATCTGGCCAATTTGAAAGATTGGATCTTCAATAAGGTTGCTTGGCATTTTAGTTCAGTCCATGTCAATTAGATCAGTCATATGATGATTGATTAGATAAAATTTAAATCTAAACCTCCCTACAAATATTAAGTCTATAGATCTTCCACCATTGTAGATGTACGGATATGCTACTGGTGTTGATTGTTCTCGATTGGTTACAGTAGTTTAGTTGCACTGAGAACACACAACCACTCTACTAGCAAAGAGTTATTCTAGGGTAAGGATGGAGTTGGGCCAATAATTGTAAGGTGAGAGACCCAATGATGGCCTTGCACCTGCTTATGAATAGTGGGTCGGGCTTAACTAAGGAGTGTGGTCAATAACTGTTAGGTGAGCTCATATGACTTAGAGATCAAGTCACTGCAACATGTTTGGAGAAGTATCTGGACAAAGAGTTATCCATGCATCGATGTGCATGTTATCGATAACTGTTAGATGAGATATATGGCATGGTGGGATTGCAGCACCACTAGGAATCTCTTTGTTGCATTAGGATTTTTATTTTCCATCTGAGAGTGGAGGAATCCTAAAAATTAGTGAAATCTTATTTATATCTTAAAGTCACTAGATGCAAATATAATTTTAAAGTATAAAAGTCTAACTTGAATCTTACTCTCACAGTTAAATAATATCAGCCTCAAATCCTCTAGTCTGCATCCTTGAATCCAATCATTTGATCGAAATAAATTATAAAGATTGCTTAGAAATCTTAAGATTATCCTGACTTCTAAAAAATTAAATCATGTACTCGATCAGAAACCCATAGTGTTACCAAACCGTCCTACTGTTGAGCAAAGAGCTACTTATAAAAAGTGGACGGATGAGGATAGTCGGGTTAAGTGCTATGTGCTGGCTTCTATGTCAAATGAGTTGCAAAGTCAGCATGAGCATATACCCATGTCAGGGCTATGGTAACTCACCTACAAGAGTTGTATGGTGAGAAGAGCCATATAGTATGCTTCACAATATCCAAGAGACTCTTCAATTTAAAGATGCGTGAAGGACAGTCAGTTCATGAGCACTGTATGATAGTGATCAAGGATATTGAGGAGCTTGGAAAGCTTAGGCTTAAAATGCAAAAGAAATTACAGATGGATTTGATCCTTCAATCTCTTATAAGTTCATATAGTTAATTTATTATAAATTTTTATATAAACAAACTCGATTGCACTATACCCAAACTAATCAACATGTTAGTCACTATGGAAAGAACTTGAAGAGTTCAAGGATACTGTTCTCGCTGTGGAGCTGACTTCTTCAAGAGAAAGTCTAGTTGGAAGAAGAAGACTAAATCCCTAAGAAGCAGAAGAAAGAGAGCAAGCCAAAGAAGGACATTCCAAAGAAGGTTGAAACAAAAGAAAAGTGTTTCTACTATGATGCTGAAGGCACTGGAGAAGGAGCTGTCCACTCTATTTGGAGAGCCTAAAGATCAAGAAAGGTGATAAATCTTCAGAAGGTATGCTCGTAATTGAATCTAACCTTATGGTTTCTTCTACTTCTAGTTAAATATTAGATTCTGGTTCGAGTGCTTATATATCTACCTCAATGTAGGGTCTAATAGAAAGTAGGAGGTTGAAGGAAGGTGACATGATCCTTCGATCGGTAATGGAGCAAAAGTTATGCAGAAGTCGTTGGCACTTATCCTTTTTAATTACGATCAAAATTTAGATTAGATTTAAAAAACTATTATTTTATTTCTGTAGCTAGTTAAATTTGATTTTCATGTCTGTGCTAGCACAGGAAGGTTTTGAATTTAATTTAATAAAAATTTTTGTTTCATTTATTTAGAAATAAATTGATTGCATGAGATTTTTTAATTGACAGTCTATATCACTTACATGTTGATGTAAATGTGAATTTGAACGAGCAAATAGTGAGTGCCGTAGGTCAAAAAAGATCCAGAGATGAAACTAACAGAAGTACTTGTGGCATCATAGATTAGGCTATATTGGAGAGGATAGGATAAACAAACTAAAAAAGATGAGATCCTTGACTCTCTTCATCCAGAGCCATATCCAGCTTACAAATCTTGCCTTCAAAAAAAATAGCCAGGTCACCCTTTGTAGGACATGGGGAAAGGGTCATTGAGTTACTTGCCCTGTACATTTCGATGTGTGTGGGCCATTTGATGTGCAAGTCAGGAGTGGCTATGGCTACTTCATTATCTTTATCGATGATCTATCTAGATATGGATATGTGTATCTGATGAAACACAAATTTGAAGCCTTTGAAAGGTTCAAAAAATTCAGAAATGAAATAGAAAAATAAATAGGCAAGCCCATTAAGGTTCTTCGATCTGATCGAGGAGATGAATACCTTATCAAAAATTTTGAGATATCTTAAGGAAATGGTATAGTCTCTCAGTGGACTCCTTCCAGAACACCTCAACTCAACGGGATATTCGAAAGGAGGAATAGGATCTATTAGATATGGTCAGATCCATCATGAGCTTCACTAATCTATCTTTATGTCTTTGGGGACATGCCTTAGTAACCACCATTCACCTGTTAAATAGGGTTCATCAAAGTCTGTTCCTACCACACCATATGAGATATGGTATGATAAGAAGCCGAGTTTAGTTTATCTTAAGACTTGAAAATATCCGACCTATGTCAAGAGACAGATGGCTGATAAACTAGAGGATAGATCTGTAATAGCTGGTTTTATAGAGTATCCAAAAAAATCTATGGGATACTACTACTTTTCACAAGATCACAATATGATTGTGAGTCAAAATGCATATTCTAGAAAAATAGTTTATCTAGGATGGTGGTAGTAGGAGGTTAGTTGAGCTCGAAGAGAAGGTCTCTGAAGAGTAAAGAGCTATAGATCCTCAGGAACCCATTATTCATGAGCCAGTAGTTAACGTTCCTCTACCACCTCATAGATTTAGTAGGATCTCTCGACCTCCTGAAAGGTACATGGGTATGCTTACGGAGGAAGTACAGAAAATATTCTTTATGGGAGATAAAGGTCATGGTGAGATCCTAATATATTTGACGAGATGATGTCTGACATTGATTTCAAAAATGGTTAGATGCAATAAAATCAGAAATTGACTCGATGCACTTAAATCAAGTATGGATCTTAGTGGATCCACCTAAGGGTATAGTACCCATTTGGTGTAAATAGATCTACAAAAGAAAATAGATGTCGATGGTAAAGTAGAGACCTATAAAGCTAGGCTTGTGACAAAAGATTATAGCCAGCGCGAGGGCATTGACTATCAAGAAATTTTCTCATCCGTAGCCATGCTAAAATTTATTCATACTCTGCTTGCTATTGCAGCTTATTATGATTATGAAATTTGGTAGACGGATGTGAAAACTGCTTTCCTGAATGGATATCTTGAGGAAGATATATATATATATATATATATAGAAAGAGAGAGAGCATTTTAGGTTTCACATCTGGTGATGGTGATTATAGAGTCTGCAAGCTACAAAGATCCATATAGGATTAAAGCAAGCTTCTCAGAGTCAGAATCATCATTTCGATGATATGATCAAATCATTTGATTTCATCAAAAATGAAGAGAACCTTGTATTTATAAAAGGGTAATGAGAGTGTAATAACATTCCTCATATTGTATATGGATGATATTCTCCTCATTGAAAATGATATTTTCATATTGACCATAGTTAAAAGATGGTTATCCAAAGAATTCTCCATGAAAGATCTAGGGGAAGCATCCTATATTCTTGGAATAAAGATCTATAGGGATAGATCTAAAAGGATGCTAGGCCTATCACAAAAATTATACATAAAGAAAGTGCTGAAGAGGTTCAGCATGAAAAATTTAAAAAAAAATTTTTACCTCTTAGGCATGGTATTAATCTTTTCAAGATGATGTGTCCGACCACATCTGAGAAAGTTTAGCGCATGAGTAAGATTTTTTATGCCTCAACTATAGGGAGCCTTATGTATGTCATGCTGTGTACTCGATCTAATATTGTTCTTCTGTGAGCGTCACGACAGGTATCAGTCGAATCCAGATGCGAAGCACTAGATAGCTATGAAGAACATCCTTAAGTACTTGAGAAGAACTAAGAATTTGTTCTTAATCTTTGGAAGAAGTTCTGAGTTGCGAGTCGAGGGGTATACTGATTTAGACTTTATGTCTGATCCTGATGATAGAAAGTCTACGTCAAGATATATGTTCATTTGTAATGGTGGCGTAGTCAGCTGGAAGAGTTTCAAGCAACCCATCATAGGGATTTGACCACAGAGGCTGGATATGTTGCTGCTTCAGATGCTGAAAGAAAGGCTTTGGTTCAAAAAATTTATCGCGAAACTTGGGGTTATGACATCAGATGCCATACTACTTTACTGCAACAACAATAGAGCCATAGCACTTGCTAAGGAGCCGAGATTTCATAAAAAATCAAAGCAAATCGAGCGCGGTATCATATCATACACGACTACCTCGAAAAAAAATATGTCGGGATGCAAAGAGTAAACTTCGCAGATAATGTGGCAGATCTACAGACAAAGCAATTGAGTCAGCGAAAAATGAAAGTCCACTTGAGAAGATGCAATTTAGATTAGTGGCCAATTTGTTTTAGTCCAAGTGGAAGATTGTTAGATGTATATCCTAGAAGCCAATATGACTGACACATTGTAATAAAATTAAGACATAATTTTGTACTTAATACATGATTTGATCAATAAAAGGCTAATTTATTTTTCATTCAAGTATGTTGTGTCCTTGAATCATCTATGAAATTAATATTTTGATACATATTCTTAAAATATTGAGAATTAGAGACATATATTTAATTCCTAAATACTTTCGATCATAGTATCATCATGAGAATGGTGATCGATCTGGATAGACCGATGCACAAATTATTTTTTTTGGAATAGATGAGTCTCTGATCTACAGTATAGAGATGCTGAGTGACGAGTGTGGATAGTTATTAGAGAACAACTAGTACTGAACGTGACCATACGAGAGATCACTTGAATTTCTACTTGATCATCAGTGATTGTCTCGATGCTGTAGTTGTGTGAATAGTCTTTTGATCTGAGATGGTATGATTGCTCACAATGAGGTTGCTGGAGTTTGACTGACACATAAACATGATCTTAATGAGCCCTTATAGTAGATGTTGGTGACAGTTGGTCCACTGTAGGAGTAGAGTGCGCATCAACATAGAATCTATCGACTTTGATAGAAAGGAGTAGTCCTATGAGATTTGAGAGGCTAATTTGAGAGTCTATGGCCACAGCAGTGTGATTGATGGAAAAGAGTTTCTATATGGATCACAATTGGACTTGATCTGATCGAATTTATCATATGACTGATGATGAGATTTGATGATTTATCCAGGACCTGCCATCTAGTCGGGACTCACGATAGAGAAACTGAATCACATATTAACTATACCTTGAGGTTTATTTTTGGTTCTACTGGATTGTCACTACATACTGTTAGGTGTCACTAGTAGATTGTGAGAGCTCACTAGGATTGCTCAGGATCGACAATCGTTGATGAGTTAGAGTGAAATTATTTCGACCCATTGAAAAGAATTTCAATGATACAATGATAAAGATTATTGTATATCTTACTATCAGATAGAATTGAATCTATGGGGTCACATAACAAAGGGATTAGATTTGAAACAAGCAATTGGCCTTATAAAGTCTCAATTGGGTTTAGAAAAATCCTATTGGGTTCAAGATAACCTTGCTAGCACATGGTTGGATCCAATTTTTTCTTTACATTTGAATATTTTATTTGATAAGATTAATTTAAATTTAACTATCCGCTAATAATCTAAATAAATTAGATTCATTGGGCTCCAATTGTTGGGTGTCTAAGGTTTTAGATCAAAAGAATTAAGGATGCAAGTCCTTAATTAATTTTCTTGATAGTTTTGATTAGGTGTCACTTGATTTGATCAAGTTGAACATCTCCACCTATTAGAGGATGTGTGGATCTTTTGTGGGGCATCCCTTGGGTGCAAAAGGGGGTGTGATTTTGTGGATGCAAGGGCTCCAATTGTTGGCGCCCAATAGGTTTCCTAAAGGAAGTCAAATAACTTAAGTTAAAAGAAAACCTAATGCAAGTAATACTTGTATTAAGTGCTTGTTTGATTTTGAATAGGATTCAAACTTTATATCTATTTAAAGAGATCTCCCCTAAGGTCCCTAGATAGTTCAACCAGCAGCCCACGCCCCCTCTTGGAGAACCCCACGCCCTCTCTTCCTCTCTCCCTCTCTTCTCCCTTGGACGTCCAAATGCCCCACCCCTTGTGTGTCCTTCTTCATGCCCAAAAGGGCTTTGGGCATCCCCTTTGTTTGCTATTTTGTAGTCTCTAGTTGCTCCACAATCTAAGAAAGAAAAAGTAAGAGAAGAAGAGAAAAAGAAAGATCAAGAAAAGGATCAAAGAGTTGATCGCGATCCAGGCTTTGTTCAGATTCGCAGGCTGATTTTTTTTGAAGAAGAAAAATCAATTTTAAGAAGACTATTCCAGGCTGATACTGAGTGGATACCTGTAGAGGCCAGGCACTTGCATGGCTAAGAGAAAGCCTCTTTTCTTTCAGATCTAGATTTGAAGAAAAAAATTACGAAACAGATATGTGATTCGATCACATGTTAAATTTCAGCATATGTTCAATTTCAGCATATGAAGTAGATCCTTGTGGTTTATATTTTATACATGCATGATATAGATTAAAAGAAGTTTTAATTTTTTATTTCATTATCATGTTTAGAAAAAAAAAATTGAAATATACATGCATGCCCCGACCTAGAAATCCCAACACTTTCACACCTTAAATTTTTCATTAGATTATCTCCTCCATGCCTAAAATATTTCTTCCCATTTGTTTAACTTCTTCATGCCTCAAACATTTTCTCCAATTCGTTATGTCATTCATGTCGTAACCTTTCTTGTCATTTAGTTATATTCTCCTTTCTTTTTATCTTGAAAAGTTTCTATAGCATAAATTTTTATCAACTCTTAGTTCTTATAGAAGAAAAATTTCTAGAAAAATCCATTCCTAATTTTTTAAAAGATCTCATCTAGTATTCTAACGGTAATGGCTTCAAAATTAAGAATGGATTTTTCTAGCAGTGAAGTACACATTATTTCAATTTCATAGGACACAACTCTCGATCATATTTACATTTACAACAATCTCTTTATAACTTTGGTGATCCCTTCAAACTTGCGAGGGAATTGGGTCCTCAACACAAAAAATAGAGAGACATGAATGGTGGTTGGTGGCTTCCAAAAAGGCTGCTGGCATGAGTGCTATCATGCTCAACAGCTCATGCTCATCAAAAAGTAAATGAAACTATTACATGTAAACTCAATACAGCTCTCAAACAATTACCACTAGAGAGATTGTACATCCGTCCATATATCTAGTAGAGCCTTTGTTGGTCATATTACTTCTATGCACACTCTCAACTAGGCCAAAAATCTATCTGTGAAGGAACAAAAAAACTGCATGACCCCAACCTTATGATCCTAGGTGGTCCAAATTATCAAGCTATAAATATAATGCCTTAGAAATATAATGGTGGCTGGTTGAGAAGAGGATAGTCACAAAAGGAGATAAAAGAATCTATAGCTTTGTGAAATCTACATCTTATAATCTTGACTTTCCAACAGGACACTTCAATTGATTTCTCACTGCATCCCTGACTGCCTTTCTATAGTAACCAAAAAAGTAGGTAATGAGGTTAGAGTAAATCCTCCTCTCCTTATGCAGCTCGACCTCATCACCTGTGCCCTCAAAGTAGACCATAGATGAGAGCAAAATTGGTGCCCACAAAAGGCACCAGTAACTTACCAAACCGAAAGCCCTCCTCCTCATCATCCCAGAAGGAGAGCACTGCAGCTAATATTAACCTACTTTGCTTGATATATGGAATCTGGAGTATATTGCCAAATGGAATGCTAATCATCCATTCCTTTTGCTCCTTAGATATAAACTCTAAAAAGGTATCTATAATGTTTGCATAGTGGCTAAAATAGCACGTTCCATTGACCATATTTTTTGGGCCAACACAAGGTGCTTTGCCTCTTCTTGAACTTGAAGCAGCTTCACTTTTTTGGATTTCATACTCATAGCTCTTTGTATCACAAATCACATTCAAATAATAAGTATTAGTAACATCATTGCAAGATTAAAAGCATATTTCTGTCCAATACATCATGCATCGAATTGTAGCACAAGTTTCATGGGAACATGAACATCAGTTGGTGTCAATACTACTGATAAGTATAATAAATTTCTCAAAAGAAGAATCAAAATAGATACTAATTGATCTTTATTCGTTAAGAATTAATGCTTCTTCTTATATTTTGCAGGAAAGATGCTCACCAACACAAAGAACCCAATTTGCAAGCCTAAAGGGATCAAACTGGACCTAAAATAGAGCTCAAAAGGGACCCAAAAGAGGCTTAAATCCTACCGAAAGCTCAATTGGTCTATTGTGGTCCACAGAACCTTTAGCACAGTCCACACATGGTGCATAGTAGAAGAGGTGCTTATGCACCATCCTACGGCTAAGGCAGCATGGAGCATGAGATTAGATGGCCAGAAAAGTGCGCTCCCATGTCAAGCAGTGGTGGCCTGCCCTTTTAGCATGATCAAATGGTTGCTAGGCCTTCTTTGCATGATCCAATGGCTAGGAGTTGATGCCGGGCTGATCCGAACCTCTCCAAACTTGATTCTTCATGGGATCCGATGGCCCAAAACTCCCTAATAGCTCGATTGGATGGTTAGCAGTGATTTCGACCTGATTTGAGGTATGATGAAGCTGATTTCCAATCCTTTGATCCTGATCGAAGGGATGTGGTGCTCCGCACGACTTGGATGCTGATTCCATGCTATTCTTATGCATTTCGGATGCGGTTTGAAGCTCTATTTAAAGGGAGGCCGTGGGAACAAGGGAGGGGGGCAGTAGGCAGCCGCAGAAGCTATTTTTCTTTATTTTTTAGGTTTTATTTTAGGATTTGAAAGATAAGGAGAGTGGAGAAGAAGAAGAGCGCTTTAGGAAGAGGAGGTGTTGTGACAGAGTTTTAAATCTTTTAGAAGATGTATTCAGTCTGATCCATGCTTGGCTAAGGTGCAGTCTGTAGGAGAGTACAGATGTTCTTACATAATTTTAAGTATTTATTTTCTATTCTCTATAATTACTAAAATACTTTCAAGTTCTATTTAATTTTTTTTATGCTTGATTCCTGAATAAGTTACCTATAGGTGGGATGGATCATGAACTTGATAGGATGCTTAGTAAAGATAATTTATTCTAGAATTTCATATTTACATAACCTATTAGGATCTGTACAACCTAATCGTTGAATAGCCTATACTTGTGGGACAGATCATGATTTTGACAGGATATGGTTCGTACTCAATAAGATAGCCTATGCTAGAGATTTGTTGGTAAGACTCTTAATTGATTATGAATTTTAATTGCTTAGATAAGAACAAATATCAAAATTTATGTTTGTGATCATCTAAAAAACTGAAGACGTCTTTTTTATCATCTATTTCCCTCAATTCACCTGTGATTTAAGTTAATTATTTAGTTTTAATTAAAACACTATCAACTTTTAAGAATCCAAACTCTCTTTTGCTTAGTTAATTACATCTCAGCCTTTTGAATCCTGTGGATACGACATATGATTCATCTTAACTACGTAGTAGTGAATTCGGTTTACTTTTGACCACCTACGATAGCGATCAACTACAAAGGATAAAGTGGTAGATATCACTCTTCTAGCATAATGGTTCATCAAGTCATGAACTTTAACTTCTATTATCATCAAAGCTTTTCATACTTGATTCACATGTCAATCAAAGACACCCTCTTTGTTGGTAAATGAAGAGTTGAAGATATATCCAAATGAAACATGCCTTATGGACTCCGCCCCATGTCCCATCCCCAGGAACATGCCTTATAGATTTGTCCAAAGAACTATAAGGTAAGGCTAAAATTGCCATCAAAATCCATGAAATCCACAAGAAGAAAAACAAAAAAAAAAAGCATATAAAAGAAATGAAAGTCGGAGTCCTATTATTTCCCTTATTGCACAAGCATAACATAGGAGGCATCAATTAGCTTTATTAGTAAATTCACCAAACATGAA
>NC_025995.2:82380873-82383373 GCF_000442705.2 Elaeis guineensis | reverse complement strand
AATGAAGGACAAGCATGATCCAATGGTCAGTATTGATTCCCGATCAATGAAAGCATTGATGAGGTGAGATTTGAGGCATTTGATCTCAATCCAATGGCCAAGAATTATTTTTTGCTTGGGACACGCTTTGGATGTGAATTTGAGAGGTGTAAGGCATCCTATTTCCGTGAGTAACCAAGAGATTTGATACAACCAAAAATTAGGGGGCTAGGATAGCTATAAAAAGGATCCTGGACACACAAGAGAAAAATCATCCAAGAGAGGGAGAGGCATAGAGAAAGGAGAGTGGCATAGCTTTGGATTTTGGATTGACTTCTACGAAAGAAGTGCTTAGAAGAGAGCATTGTTCCTACACCATTTGCACGCCTTCACCATCTTGAAGATCAGATCCAAAGAGAAAGAAGAAGAGGAAGCCCAGTATGTTTTAAGGAGTTTGAAAGAAGAAGAGTTCATCAACTATCTTTCCGATAAGACTACACCAATCTACTTTAAATTTTTGTTACAATTTTTTTTATTTATTATATTTTAAATTTTTTGTAATTGAATTCTACTTTTAATTAATGCAAAAATTATTTTTATGCACTTTAAATTACTGTTCTTGATTTTTATTATAAGTATAAGCTAAGATCTAGATAGTAGATCTTAGTACTAATTTTTTTTATTTTACACTCTTTAATTTTTATTTTTTAATTTTAATTATTTTTTGAGTCTTTCTTTTCTTTTATAAATCAAAATTTTGAAAACAGCACTGTCTTCTCTGTGAAATCGACTCGACTCATTACTTTCTACATATCTTTTTTTAAGAAGTCAGATTTAAACTGATAATCACAGTATCCTAACAACAATATCATGCAATATCAACTTTTTAGCACCGTTGTTGGAGAAGGCACAAATATTAAAATTTTTTGATTTTTTTGATTTCTTATGAATACAGCTTACTAATTTTTTTATTTTTCTTACAGAAAAAAAAGAAGGGAGAAAGAAAGCTTCCAATTTTGCTTGATGAGATAAATCCTAACTCTGGATTTCTTTCTTTTTTAGCATTAGTTGTTTCTTTTTCAAATTAACTTAAAAATAACCCACTTAAACCTAATAAAAACTTCATGATAAGAGTAAAAACTTTAATTGCTTGGAGCATCTATCATTTAGATTTACTTTTTGATGATTGTTGGAGAATAAAGTAAGCCTCTCAAATTTAATTAGTTTCGTGCATCTAATTTAGTTGCATAGATACATATTCATTTCAAATCAACTTATAGGCAACACCCATTAACAAAATAAGATAGAGATTTTATCACCCTCCTTTAGCTCAAAATAACCAATCAGCATCCTTCATTAATCCAAACTCTAAATTAAAATTAACTAAATATTAGCCCCTAAGAAACTCAAGCTCAATAGGACAAACGACTCTAAAAGTTGAACCAGATCGGGCCTAGTTGATCAATTGATGTCTCAAAAAGTGGTTCAAAGATAACGTCCTAAAAGAAGGTGGTTATTTAATTGGTTCCATTTATTGATCTGGCCAACTTCATTGGTATCTCAAGAAAGTAATGAGAAAACCTCCACCAACCTTATACTTATCTGACCAGTTGGTTGGTTAGGTTCGCACTTGGAGTACTTGATGGTGCACTTAAAACGGTTAAGAGCTATCTAGATTTAGATAACCTTAGGATAGAGAGTCCACTTTGTGCTAACTTGATTGCAATTAACATCTAACCACAACTAATTCTTCTCATCTATCATCACTAGGTCTAAGACTCTCTTAGGGTTCTCATCTCTAGAACTTCTCTCTTTCTTCCTCTTTTCTTCTTCTTCCTCTCTCCCTCTTCCTTTCAAAAAAAAATTTGAACCACACACATTACGATTTGCACTGGTACATGCACAATAGGATATCTCTTTTTTCTGATCTAGTTGAAATCAATCCTAAAATTGAATGGCTGATCCACGTTAAATCTGAGAATCAAATGTTGAAAACTTCTGAAGAACCACCAAGACGATGAAAGAATACTTTATTTTTCCACCTATAATCCATTGACTTGTATTCACTTATCTAATATTTACTGCAGACCATTATAAGATCAAGTCGACCATAATCCAGATGCTCTTATCTTTCTATGGGAACACCAATGAAGATCCTTACAAGTATCTAAATGAGTTTTAAAAATTTGTTCCACAGTGAAGATCTAAAATTTTACTGATGATGCACTTAGATTGATCTTGTTCTCTTTTTTCACTAAAGGATAAAGCCAAGCACTGGCTTGCACAATTGCGAGATCAATCCAAACTTAGGCTAAAATGCAATATGGATTTTATTAAAGAAATTTTATCTCATAGATCGAACCAATACCATGAGATGAGCCATCACTGAATTGCTCAACTTTTTAGGAGAACAAATTCATAAGTCATGGGAGAGACTTAAGAAACTTTTGAGAAAATGCCCACACTATAGTCCATCAAAGTGGTAAATTATTCAAGCTTTTTATGAGGATTTAAGAGACCA
>NC_025995.2:82363700-82380773 GCF_000442705.2 Elaeis guineensis | reverse complement strand
GGAGTGATGATGAAGACTCTAGCTCCAAAGAAGAAGAAGAATCAAAACAAGAAAAAGTAAACTTTTATCTCATGTTCCATAAGGATGAGATAAATATTGATAATTCTAATGATTTTTCCTTTGAAGAGTTGCATGATGCCATTTACGAGTTACTTAATGATTTTAAAATATTATCTCTTAAAAATAAGGAACTTAAAAAGCTAAATCATTCTTTGATTAAAAAAAAAAAACTTTCAAGAAAAAGGATAGTTTTTTGAAAAAAAAAATATTTGATTGAAAAGAATAAAAATCTTCATAAAAAAATAATAAATTAAAGTCTATTGTTGATAAATTTACTTTAAGTTCTCAAAAATTACAAATGCTTCTAGAAAAATAAAAAATTATTTTTGATAAGACTGGATTAGGTTTTAATATCTCAACCAAAATTTTATTTTTAGAAAACATATTTGTAAAATCCATATTTGAAAACCATGCTATCGCATGTTTTAAATATAACAAAGTAGGACATAAATCTATTGATTGCACTATGATTATATTTAGAAATATTAATTTGAAACAAATTTGAATTCTAAAAGGAACCATTGTTACTAACATCAAAGGACCCAAGAAAGCTTTGATATTTAAAAAACTTGATACTTCCTTTATAGGTTTGCTTGGCATCTTTTAAGATGAAAAGAAAATGATACCTAGACAGTAGATGCTTAAGAATATATGATGGAAGATAATCTTAATTTATCTCTCTTAAAGTCGAAGATGGAGGAGTTATTACATTTGGAGACAATGATAAATAAAAGATTATCGACCTTGGTAATATAAAGATCACTCCTATCACTTTCATTGAAAGTATTTTTCATGTTAATCGTTTAATGCATAAATTACTTAGTATAAGTAAATTATGTGATAAAGATTTGACATTTTATTTAAATCACCGTATTGTATTGTAAACTAATTCCATTGATAATAATATCAAATTCTTAGGAAAAAGATATAAAAATATTTATTTGATGGATCTTAATGTTATCAACATTGAGTGAGCAGCTTATGTTATCGGCATTGAGATTCACAGAGATAGATCCTTAGGGTTACTTGGATTATCTTAAAGGACTTGCATCTCTAGAGTATTGATGAAATTTGGATAAAAAATATTTTCTTAGGATTTCTCCTATTGTAAAGCATGATAAACTTAATAAACTTTAATGTCCAAGAAATGAGATAGAGAGAGAGGAAATAAGGTTCATGCCCTATGCATCAGTGAAGCTATTTATGTTATCGGCATTGAGATTCATAAAGATA
The DNA here is from genome assembly GCF_000442705.2 of Elaeis guineensis. Taxonomy (NCBI): domain Eukaryota; kingdom Viridiplantae; phylum Streptophyta; class Magnoliopsida; order Arecales; family Arecaceae; genus Elaeis; species Elaeis guineensis. The sequence continues at coordinate 82,379,480 of NC_025995.2, read as the reverse complement.
GAAATTTAAGATTACTTGGAGTATCTTAAAGGACTTGCATCTCTAGAGTATTGGTGAGATTTGGATGAAAAAATATTTTCTTAGGATTGCTCCTATTGTAAAGCATGATAAATTTAATAAACTTCAATGTCCAAGAAATGAGATAAAGAGAGAGAAAATAAGGTTCATACCCTATGCATCAGTTGTTGGGAGTAATTTATGTCCATGTTTGGATGCATCCAGATGTTTTGTTTGCTATATATATCAATGCTTGGACATTATCAACATGTTCTAGAAATGGAGCATTGGAAGCTGCAAAGAAAGTCAAGTATTACCTATAAGGTATAAAAGTTACATAATCACATACAGTCGGTTTGATCATTAGAAAGAAATAGACTATTAAGATTTAGACTTTGATGGATGCATCGATAGTAGAAAATCCATTATTAGATATATCTTTCTAGTTATATACAGTACTATATCATGGATGAGTGTAAAATAAGATTTTATTCTCTATATCCTATATAGAAGTAGAGTATGTAGCCTGTTATAAGACTTCCTCATAAGCTATATGGTTGCAAAATATATCAAAGAACTTAAAGTTAAGACCGATAATGATATGCTATGATAATTTTGCAGTAAGATTCTTATACAATATGAAGAGTACAAGTGCTTGCAAGCATATGGGTATCAAATACTTTGCTCTTCATGAAAGAATAAAGAAAAGTAAAGTATTTGTGGAACATATTGATATGGAGCTGATGATTGTAGATCCACTGACTAAAGGACTTACTCTCAAAATTTTCAAAAGTTATGTGAATCACAAAAGTGTTATTAGCTCATTTTATGATTGACATATATTAGACACTATGTATAAAATCATCACATTGAATTTTATTATATAGTTTAGTTTATTTTATGTTGATTGGCTATTTACCATGTGATATAAAAATGATCAAGAAATAGGCATAAAGTTCCATCTAATCATAAGTCAAATTTCATATAAAAAACTTGATTATGAGGTGACATTAGTGTTGTGATGCATGAAAGGTCGTATCTTGATTAGTAATGTATTTGCCACCATGATTCACACCAATGATTATTTTATAATCAAGTATATAGTGTATATCCTATGGAGGAACTAAGTTTTAAATGTGACCACATTAGTTTTTAAGTATTAGATCTAGATAAAATTTTATTAAAGATTTTTGAAATACTTTAAATAATTAAATGAAGATGCTTATGTCATGTTGGGCCAAATGGGAGAATATTAGAATTTATTTGATTAACTCTATCCAGATTGGGCCCATACAAATATGCATTGGGATTTGTTTTATATATTTTAGATCGATTTGGACTTTGATTAAAGATAAACATCTGATGAAGTGTTAAAGATATATTTGATGGTTATTGTGATATAATTGAACTCTACACAACCATCACAAACAATGTCTATTTTTCAGTCTTTGTAACTAATTCAGACACTACCTTTGATGGATGAGGCATATTATAAAAGACACCCCTTACGGACTTCGTTCCTAACTCATTCGAGAGCTTGTGAGGTTCTTCCCATTAGAAATATTTGGAGTGGGGATTGAAAAATCAAGGTGCTGCTCATGGAAATTAAGAAGCACATCCAGCTCCATTCTCTTATGGTTACAAGTATAGTAAATTCGAGAGATCCTGGACAGCATTGATGGCTTCTTCTTGATGTAAGTTTTATTACCCTTGAAATTCTAATAGTAGTGATCGAGGACCTCATCCAAAATAGCTAGTCAGAAGATATAATTTGAATTATTTGGCTCCATATAAGTACCCAAGATCTTTCTAATGAATAATCAATATGGGACTAAATACACGCTTGTATAGGTCCTCATATACTCCCTCTATTTTTAAGCCCTAGCATCCTTATCAAGCTAAGGCTCCAAATCCATACATTCATTCATAAATACTGTGATAGGCCTGTGGTCCATCCAACGAACCCATACTATAATATCCCCTAGTCAATGCAAGCTATGGGCTTGATCGACTCTGATACCATTTTCTTTTTTATCCTCTTTTCTTCTTTCTTCCCCATCCCCTTTATGCCTCCATCTCATTTTTCATTTCCGACGTCTCTTTGCTCCACAAGATTAGGACTAAAAAACACCACTCAGAACCCTTATGATTCTTCTTTTTTAAAAATTTTATTTTTAAGATGTGTCACCCTATATGAGTAAGGGCCATGAGACAATTTTAAATTCTGCAGTTCATATGTGGTTCGTCAACTCCATAGTGGGCATTTGCATCTAGATGGCGATCATGCTTTTCACCATCAATCTTTCATGAATTGTTGATTAAGAATCAATGCTCATCTGATTTGGACAACTATTCTCGATTCTTTTTTATGGGTGAGTAATATCTTTGTAATTACTTAGAATGCTAAAAAGAACAAAATGATCATATCTAAGTTTTAAATCTCTTGCAAGTGTTTGGCTTAGCGAACTTTGGTAACTTTTCTCAGAAGAAATCAATTCTCAAAAGAAAACTCCTCCAAGCAATAGTCCTCAGAAAACTGCAAGCATGCAGATCTGCCAATGGAGATGGATGAACCAAGCCAACTTAATGCTAGGAGGGTCCAGCTCATGAGCGGAGGCCGGGAAGACTGAAGAGCCTATGAAGAGTTCGATGAGAACCTGAATGTCACGCCCCCGACCCGAGATTGTGAATCGAGGGTCATGGCAACCGCCGCATACTCATAGAAAACTCTTCCCATAAGCATGCAAGGCATCTTATCATACTATCCTAAAACAACAGCGGAATAATTAGTCAATAATTTAAATCCAAAATATAACGATCTAAATTTTTTCTTTAATATCTTAATAAATTCAACAATAATTCAAAGGCTTTGCATCAAATTCAATAAGCCTTCCAACCTAAAATAAAAGTACGAAGATTCTGCTTCTGATCACTCTTCTATTCATATCTTGTATCATCTTAATTCCTCAACATCTGTAAAAACAGTAAAATAAGAGGTAATGAGCTAGACAGCCCAGTAAGCAACGATCACTTCTCAACAGATTTCATCAGGCATATAAGTAAATAATCATTTATAGAAAATAAGCATATAGAGTTCATCAATTCGAAATCAATTTCAATTATGCAATATAATTCATGCCAAATTCATTTCTTTTTCGAAATTTCAAGTTTCTTTCGGGATTTCAATTTCTTTTGTTCTTCAATTTCTTTTCGTCAACCATGAGCTATGACCACATTATCCCTGTGGCAGGGTCATAATACCGCGTATCTGCTTGCGGTGGGCTGCGAATCATCTGGCAGCCAAGTCCTTTGGAACCGCTGGTCTAACTGGCGGTTTTGTCGCTGGTCTATCTGGCGACATGTCGCTGGTCTTACTGGCGACACAAATCCTCAGGACAGTCAATTGCCAACGTATATGCCCCCGTTGGCGGGGTCCTCAACATAGTCAGGTTGTCAATTCTTATTGTTTCTTATATCATAATTCTTCATAAATCATGTTTCATATTCTAATTTCGATAATAAAACATATAATCATGTAGTATCGAAATCAATCAATATAATGCATCATGAAATCAATATATTCAATCATGCTTCATCATAACATTTCAAATAAGATATTTTCATAACAAAAATACCATTCATCCAATTCATGCATCGTTTCACAAATCATATCAGAAGAATACACTATAATTTGCCGATGAATCTAGAAAAGGTGAAACATTACTTACCTCGAACGCATTCCAATAAATCCATAAAATTCTATAAATTTTCTTCCAAAAATTCTGTTCGTAGATCATATCGCGATATCCATGATCAAACATCCACAATCCTATACAGAATCAATTTGAATAATTAGAAAGAATACGAATTCTATATTTCAACGGTTTAGATTGGGTCCGATCATCTAATTTCATCTAATCAAAATCTAATTAGGACCTAAACGATCCAAAGTTTGACTATCAGATCAAATCGGATTCGAAGTGATAGGACCAAGGTTTCTTCATCGATTTCATAAAATCAAGTGGAGAGAGAAAATCAGAGGAGAGAGAATTCATGAGGTACAATTCGAATTGATCAGGTGACACAATCCAACATTACGATGGGTCCAATATCTCGATTGGTGAAATCAATGTGATCAAATCAAGTCATGGCTAGATCGGAAATCATGGATGATCAAATCTAAAGATTCATGGTCTGATTAGAGTGGGTGCCAGTACGTTGTCTGACAATCATGGATCAAGGTTCTTCATTAGAATCAGATCAGACTTATTAAAAGAAATTTCTTCATTCACTAACCTTTTTTAGAGAGAGAATCAATCAAGAGAGAGAATATTTTAGAGAGAGAAATTAAGAGAGAAATTCTAGAGAGAGAAATCCATCTTGAATTCTTCAGACAATATGATTCAACAAATTCTGATTGATCATATCAAATCATGTTAAAATTATCATGTGGATAATTAATAAGATCATGAGAAATAAAATCTAAAAATACTTGATCTGATCAAAGTGGATGTCGGTGTACCGTCCGACGATCACGGATCAAAAATCCATCACGAGGATCATTTAAATTCATCATCATTCTTCTCAAAATTCTAGAAATCTTAGGAGAGATAATCTAGAGAGAGAATTCTAGAGAGAGAAAGTAGAGAGAGAAAATCCAATTCTAGAGAGAGAAAAATACTAATTCAAGCTGAAGAGAGAGAGGGAAGAGAGAGAAACTCTCTTTCTCATATTTTATTATTTATCTCATTATTTATTAATTAATTTTATTTTTCTCTTTCTTCTTTTCTTTCTTTCTCTCTTTTTTTTTTTTCTTTTTCTTCATGGAAGAGAGAGAAGAGAAAATCCTATTTATTATTATTATATTATTATTATTTTATTTTTCTTCTTTCTTTTTTTTTCTTTTTCTTTTTCTTTTTTTCTTTTCTTTTTCTTCTTTTTCTTTTCTTTTTTTCTTTTCTTTTTTTTTTCTTTTCTTTTTCTTTTTCTTTTCCTTCTTCTTCTTCTTTTCTTCCCGGGCTTTCATTGGGCCGAAACAGGGGACCTAGAGGTCCCCGTGCCTTGATCGGCCGATCACGGCCATCTTATGGCCGGAGGTGGCCGGCGGCAACGGCCGACTCTCCCGGGTTCGGAGAGACCAGGGCCGGCGGTCGGCGTGACCGTCGGCGCCGGAAAATCAGAGGAAAGAGGCGGCTTACAGGGGGGTTTCTTTCTCCAACTAAATCCGGCGACACCCGTCGCCGGCCATCGTGCACACAGGCACGGGAAAGAAGGGAGAGAAGAGAGGGAGAGGAGGGAGACCTTACCACAACCTCCGGTGACCACCACCGGCGAGAAATCGCGGCGAACACGGGTCGAGGAGTCACGGCTTCAAACGGGAAAATCGGAGAAAAATCTCCGGCAATCGACGACGACGGAAGGGTCTACCCATAGAGGAGAGGGGAAGGGTTCTTATAGAGCTCGTCCTAGGGTCTTTCAATGGCCCTAGGACTCCGATTCTTGATCGGAGAAGAGGAAGACTCCGATCGGGAGTCTTCCTGCTCTGTTTTCTTTTTTTTTTTTTTTGTTTAATGGGCTTTAGTGGGCTTGGTTTGGGCTATAACATTCTTCACTCCTAAAAAGAAATTTCGTCCTCGAAATTTTCATACCTGTAGTCTCGAAGAGCTGGGGATATTTTTGCTTGAGTCTTCATAGTTTCTTACTTGAATCTCATCCTCAAATATTTCAAAATTCTAATTCTTAATACAAATTCATTCTTAAATCATTTCATAAGGAAAAAGTCAATACATTAATATCAATCTGATACGGAACTATTCATTTTCTTATTCATCAAGATCAACATCTCAAAGATTTTCAATATTTCAAGATTTCAAAATTATGATCTCATTTCCTGTAAAAATTAATATTCAATATCTCATGACTCAAATTAAAATCAAATCTATCTCTTGTGAATAGAAAAAGATCAATGTCTCTATTCTTGCATAAGAACTTCATTCATCATTAAGTCATTTCATAAAGATCAATATCACCATTGTTGATTGAAATCAATATCACTATTTTCTAGTCATTGAAGTTCTCTTACTCAAACCCTCAAACTCTTAAATATTCTAATTCTTGAAGCAAATTTTATCATTAAGTCATTCCATAATAAAAATCAATAACTCAAAAATTGATCTAAATCAAAACTATATTTTTCTTATAATCAAAATCAATGTCTCTATTCTAAGTAAGTATATCAATTTTCTTTATCTAAACATTAACAACTCTTAATTAATCGATTCATTATCAAATTATGAATAACTCCATTCTATCTTTTGTAGAACAATCGTCAATATCAACAGATAACCTCAATCTTTTTCATTCAGTCTGAGAAATAATAATAATCAAAAGAGTTCTAACTTCAAATTTCATTATACCCTGGAGATAATTATTTGAGTATACTAATCTAAGATCAAAATCATCATTCGATAAACAATCTCAAATTCTTCTTAATAAATAAAGAATTATAAAATTTATTCTAGAATAGAGAAAATTTATCTCTAAATATTCTAAATCTAAAATCAAAAATCAAAGGTCCACTCATCCTAGAATTAGGATGCTAATTATTTTTGTAGCATAGTAGGTGGAAGCACTACTTTTAAAAATCACATTAGGATATCTAAATTTTTTTTTTTTTTTTTTATATCAAACTATATCATTTATTATAATTCTTTGACTCAGAGAATCAACATTCCTGACTTACTCAAAGTAGTTCAGATTACCATGCTTCCGCTGCGCACTCTGATCTAACAATCAAAATTTCTTAGGTTCACCAAAAAAAATTGGATCAAATTATTTCTTTATCCTAAAATTTCAAATTTCAATTGAAATCAAAGATTAACTTTCGATTCTCATTCATATCTTTACTGATGTACAATAATCTTGATTAACCCTTGAGTCCAATATCATATTTAAACCATCATATAGATTTACTATAATCAATATGAATCAAATCTTAATTCTCATATCAATTCAATTCGATAATTTTCAAACCAAAAATCTTTATAAGTCAAATCAACGAGAAAATCCTTCGATGCTCCACAAATTTGGACATAATCAGAATATATATGGATTTCAAATCATTATTTTTTTTTCTAAAATTTCTATCATCGGATCTTCAATATCTATAAATATCCTTTCATAACAATCATACAAGCTTAAAAAAAATCAAATCTCCATTTAATAGTAGATTCAATTAGGGACCTCATTAACAAAAGCAAAGGAACTCCATATCAATTCCTAAATCCCAATTTTCTAAATTGTAAATTCACATGGATCTCTTAATCTGAGATAAATATAAATCAGATCTTTTATCTTAATCTGAAGATATCAATTTTTCATTAACAACCTCAACAATAATATCAGAAAATCTCTTGATCAACTTAGATACGAAGTCTTTAAATTAAAATTTCATACACATCATGTAGTCTCCAATAGACATAATAAAATCCATTATTTAGATCTAAGGATGATGATTAAAGCTTCCAGTATGATGAATATTCTACAACCTCATAATCGATTTCATCAATAAGAAATAGGTTTCTTTGCAATATCCTCAAATATACATTCATCCCAATATGCCACTTTATATATAATCCACATATCAAATTCAATTTCGATAAATATTCCAATCAAGCATCATAAAAAAAAACTTTCTTAGCCCATTCTGGAATAACATTTTATCGTCAAGTCTTTATCTTGCTAATAATAGTCAACTTCTCAACTAGAAGTAATATCATAGTATTATTCTCACATCGAATTTGAACTTACGATTCACTTGAATAATCAATGATCAATTTAATAACCATAATGCACAATACAATTTTATATCAATCCTTTTGTGATTACTTTCGATCAAGATCTAACTAATCATATCATGATCAATAGATCATCCATCATATTTCAAATTCTATATGTTATAATCTATTGTGATCCTTTCAAACAAATCTCAATATTTAATCAAAATTTATAAATATTTCTCCAACTACAATCATCAAAGATCTACACTATAATGTCCCTGGTGTCTATCCACTTACACCCATTCTATATCTGATTCTATGTTTCATAATTCATCCACTTATGCTCTGATACCATATTAATTGTCACGCCCCCGACCCGAGATTGTGAATCGAGGGTCATGCAACCGCCGCATACTCATAGAAAACTCTTCCCATAAGCATGCAAGGCATCTTATCATACTATCCTAAAACAACAGCGGAATAATTAGTCAATAATTTAAATCCAAAATATAACGATCTAAATTTTTTCTTAATATCTTAATAAATTCAACAATAATTCAAAGGCTTTGCATCAAATTCAATAAGCCTTCCAACCTAAAATAAAAGTACGAAGATTCTGCTTCTGATCACTCTTCTATTCATATCTTGTATCATCTTAATTCCTCAACATCTGTAAAAACAGTAAAATAAGAGGTAATGAGCTAGACAGCCCAGTAAGCAACGATCACTTCTCAACAGATTTCATCAGGCATATAAGTAAATAATCATTTATAGAAAATAAGCATATAAGTTCATCAATTCGAAATCAATTTCAATTATGCAATATAATTCATGCCAAATTCATTTCTTTTTCGAAATTTCAAGTTTCTTTCGGGATTTCAATTTCTTTTGTTCTTCAATTTCTTTTCGTCAACCATGAGCTATGACCACATTATCCCTGTGGCAGGGTCATAATACCGCGTATCTGCTTGCGGTGGGCTGCGAATCATCTGGCAGCCAAGTCCTTTGGAACCGCTGGTCTAACTGGCGGTTTTGTCGCTGGTCTATCTGGCGACATGTCGCTGGTCTTACTGGCGACATAAATCCTCAGGACAGTCAATTGCCAACGTATATGCCCCCATTGGCGGGGTCCTCAACATAGTCAGGTTGTCAATTCTTATTGTTTCTTATATCATAATTCTTCATAAATCATGTTTCATATTCTAATTTCGATAATAAAACATATAATCATGTAGTATCGAAATCAATCAATATAATGCATCATGAAATCAATATATTCAATCATGCTTCATCATAATATTTCAAATAAGATATTTTCATAACAAAAATACCATTCATCCAATTCATGCATCGTTTCACAAATCATATCAGAAGAATACACTATAATTTGTCGATGAATCTAGAAAAGGTGAAACATTACTTACCTCGAACGCATTCCAATAAATCCATAAAATTCTATAAATTTCTTTCAAAAATTCTGTTCGTAGATCATATCGCGATATCTCATGATCAAACATCCATAATCCTATACAGAATCAATTTGAATAATTAGAAAGAATACGAATTCTATATTTCAACGGTTTAGATTGGGTCCGATCATTTAATTTCATCTAATCAAAATCTAATTAGGACCTAAACGATCCAAAGTTTGACTATCAGATCAAATCGGATTCGAAGTGATAGGACCAAGGTTTCTTCATCGATTTCATAAAATCAAGTGGAGAGAGAAAATCAGAGGAGAGAGAATTCATGAGGTACAATTCGAATTGATCAGGTGACACAATCCAACATTACGATGGGTCCAATATCTCGATTGGTGAAATCAATGTGATCAAATCAAGTTATGGCTAGATCGGAAATCATGGATGATCAAATCTAAAGATTCATGGTCTGATTAGAGTGGGTGCCAGTACGTTGTCTGACAATCATGGATCAAGGTTCTTCATTAGAATCAGATCAGACTTATTAAAAGAAATTCTTCATTCACTAACCTTTTTTAGAGAGAGAATCAATCAAGAGAGAGAATATTTTAGAGAGAGAAATTCTAGAGAGAGAAAATTCTAGAGAGAGAAAATCCATCTTGAATTCTTCAGACAATATGATTCAACAAATTCTGATTGATCATATCAAATCATGTTAAAATTATCATGTGGATAATTAAATAAGATCATGAGAAATAAAATCTAAAAATACTTGATCTGATCAAAGTGGATGTCGGTGTACCGTCCGACGATCATAGATCAAAAATCCATTACGAGAATCATTTAAATTCATCATCATTCTTCTCAAAATTTTAGAAATCTTAGGAGAGATAATCTAGAGAGAGAATTCTAGAGAGAGAAAGTAGAGAGAGAAAATCCAATTCTAGAGAGAGAAAAATACTAATTCAATGCTGAAGAGAGAGAGGGAAGAGAGAGAAACTCTCTTTCTCATATTTTATTATTTATCTCATTATTTATTAATTAATTTTATTTTTCTCTTTCTTCTTTTCTTTCTTTCTCTCTTTTTTTTTTTTTCTTTTTTCTTCATGGAAGAGAGAGAAGAGAAAATCCTATTTATTATTATTATATTATTATTATTTTATTTTTATTCTTTCTTTTTTTTTTTTTTTTTCTTTTTCCTTTTCTTTTTTTTCTTTTCTTTTTCTTTCTTTTTCTTCTTTTCTTTTCTTTTTTTTCTTTTCTTTTTTTTTTCTTTTTTTTTTCTTTTCTTTTTCTTTTTCTTTTCCTTCTTCTTCTTCTTCTTTTCTTCCCGGGCTTTCATTGGGCCGAAACAGGGGACCTAGAGGTCCCCGTGCCTTGATCGGCCGATCACGGCCATCTTATGGCCGGAGGTGGCCGGCGGCAACGGCCGACTCTCCCGGGTTCGGAGAGACCAGGGCCGGCGGTCGGCGTGACCGTCGGCGCCGGAAAATCAGAGGAAAGGGCGGCTTACTGGGGGGTTTCTTTCTCCAACTAAATCCGGCGACACCCGTCGCCGGCCATCGTGCACACAGGCACGGGAAAGAAGGGAGAGAAGAGAGGGAGAGGAGGGAGACCTTACCACAACCTCCGGTGACCACCACCGGCGAGAAATCGCGGCGAACACGGGTCGAGGAGTCACGGCTTCAAACGGGAAAATCGGAGAAAAATCTCCGGCAATCGACGGCGACGGAAGGGTCTACCCATAGAGGAGAGGGGAAGGGTTCTTATAGAGCTCGTCCTAGGGTCTTTCAATGGCCCTAGGACTCCGATTCTTGATCGGAGAAGAGGAAGACTCCGATCGGGAGTCTTCCTGCTCTGTTTTCTTTTTTTTTTTGTTTAATGGGCTTTAGTGGGCTTGGTTTGGGCTATAACAGATACTGAGTGGATACTTGTAGAGGCCAGGTACTTGCATGGCTAAGAGAAAGCCTCTTTTCTTTCAGATATAGATTTGAAGAAAAAAATTATGAAACAGGTATGTGATTCAATCACATGTTAAATTTCAGCATATGTTCAATTTCAGCATCTGAAGTAGATCCTTGTGGTTTATATTTTACACATGCATGATATAGATTAAAAAAAGTTTTAATTTTTTATTTCGTTATCTTGTTTAGAAAAAAAAAATTGAAATATACATGCATGCCTCGACCTAGAAATCCCAACACTTTCACACCTTAAATTTTTCATTAGATTATCTCCTCCATGCCTAAAATATTTCTTCCCATTTGTTTAACTTCTTCATGCCTCAAACATTTTCTCCAATTCATTATGTCATTCATGTCGTAACCTTTCTTGTCATTTAGTTATATTCTCCTTTCTTTTTATCTTGAAAAGTTTCTATAGCATAAATTTTTATCAACTCTTAGTTCTTATAGAAGAAAAATTTCTAGAAAAATCCATTCCTAATTTTTTAAAAGATCTCATCTAGCATTCTAACGGTAATGGCTTCAAAATTAAGAATGGATTTTTCTAGCAGTGAAGTACACATTATTTCAATTTCATAGGACACAACTCTCAATCATATTTACATTTACAACAATCTCTTTATAACTTTGGTGATCCCTTCAAACTTGCGAGGGAATTGGGTCCTCAACACAAAAAATAGAGAGACATGAATGGTGGTTGGTGGCTTCCAAGAAGGCTGCTGGCATGAGTGCTATCATGCTCAACAGCTCATGCTCATCAAAAAGTAAATGAAACTATTACATGTAAACTCAATACAGCTCTCAAACAATTACCACTGGAGAGATTGTACATCCGTCCATATATCTAGTAGAGCCTTTGTTGGTCATATTACTTCTATGCACACTCTCAACTAGGCCAAAAATCTATCGGTGAAGGAACAAAAAAACTGCATGACCCCAACCTTATGATCCTAGGTGGTCCAAATTATCAAGCTATAAATATAATGCCTTAGAAATATAATGGTGGCTGGTTGAGAAGAGGATAGTCACAAAAGGAGATAAAAGAATCTATAGCTTTGTGAAATCTACATCTTATAATCTTGACTTTCCAACAGGACACTTCAATTGATTTCTCACTGCATCCCTGACTGCCTTTCTATAGTAACCAAAAAAGTAGGTAATGAGGTTAGAGTAAATCCTCCTCTCCTTATGCAGCTCGACCTCATCACCTGTGCCCTCAAAGTAGACCATAGATGAGAGCAAAATTGGTGCCCACAAAAGGCACCAGTAACTTACCAAACCGAAAGCCCTCCTCCTCATCATCCCAGAAGGAGAGCATTGCATCTAATATTAACCTACTTTGCTTGATATATGGAATCTGGAGTATATTGCCAAATGGAATGCTAATCATCCATTCCTTTTGCTCCTTAGATATAAACTCTAAAAAGGTATCTATAATGTTTGCATAGTGGCTAAAGTAGCACGTTCCATTGACCATATTTTTTGGGCCAACACAAGGTGCTTTGCCTCTTCTTGAACTTGAAGCAGCTTCACTTTTTTGGATTTCATACTCATAGCTCTTTGTATCACAAATCACATTCAAATAATAAGTATTAGTAACATCATTGCAAGATTAAAAGCATATTTCTGTCCAATACATCATGCATCGAATTGTAGCACAAGTTTCATGGGAACATGAACATCACTTGGTGTCAATACTACTGATAAGTATAATAAATTTCTCAAAAGAAGGATCAAAATAGATACTAATTGATCTTTATTCGTTAAGAATTAATGCTTCTTCTTATATTTTGCAGGAAAGATGCTCACCAACACAAAGAACCCAATTTGCAAGCCTAAAGAGATCAAACTGGACCTAAAATAGAGCTCAAAAGGGACCCAAAAGAGGGTTAAATCCTACTGAAAGCTCAATTGGTCTATTGTGGTCCACAAAACCTTTAGCACAGTCCACACATGGTGCATAGTAGAAGAGGTGCTTATGCACCATCCTACGGCTAAGGCAGCATGGAGCATGAGATTAGATGGCCAGAAAAGTGCGCTCCCATGTCAAGCAGTGGTGGCCTGCCCTTTTAGCATGATCAAATGCTTGCTAGGCCTTCTTTGCATGATCCAATGGCTAGGAGTTGATGCCGGGCTGATCCAAACCTCTCCAAACTTGATTCTTCATGGGATCCGATGGCCCAAAACTCCCTAATAGCTCGATTGGATGGTTAGCAGTGATTTCGACCTGATTTGATGTATGATGAAGCTGATTTCCAACCCTTTGATCCTGATCGAAGGGATGTGGTGCTCCGCACGACTTGGATGCTGATTCCATGCTATTCTTATGCATTTCGGATGCGGTTTGAAGCTCTATTTAAAGGGAGGCTGTGGGCAACAAGGGAGGGGGGCAGTAGGCAGCTGCAGAAGCTATTTTTCTTTATTTTTTAGGTTTTATTTTAGGATTTGAAAGATAAGGAGAGTGGAGAAGAAGAAGAGCGCTTTAGGAAGAGGAGGTGTTGTGACAGAGTTTTAAATCTTTTAGAAGATGTATTCAGTCTGATCCATGCTTGGCTAAGGTGCAGTCTGTAGGAGAGTACAGGTGTTCTTACATAATTTTAAGTATTTATTTTCTATTCTCTATAATTACTAAAATACTTTCAAGTTCTATTTAATTTTTTTTATGCTTGATTCCTGAATAAGTTACCTATAGGTGGGATGGATCATGAACTTGATAGGATGCTTAGTAAAGATAATTTATTCTAGAATTTCATATTTACATAACCTATTAGGATCTGTACAACCTAATCGTTGGATAGCCTATACTTATGGGACAGACCATGATTTTGACAGGATATGGTTCGTACTCAGTAAAATAGCCTATGCTAGAGATTTGTTGGTAAGACTCTTAATCGATTATGAATTTTAATTGCTTAGATAAGAACAAATATCAAAATTTATGTTTGTGATCATCTAAAAAACTGAAGACGTCTTTTTTATCATCTATTTCCCTCAATTCACCCGTGATTTAAGTTAATTATTTAGTTTTAATTAAAACACTATCAACTTTTAAGAATCCAAACTTTCTCTTTTGCTTAGTTAATTGCATCTCAACCCTTTGAATTCTGTGGATACGACATATGATTCACCTTAACTACGTAGTAGTGAATTCGGTTTACTTTTGACCACCTACGATAGCGATCAACTACAAAGGATAAAGTGGTAGATATCACTCTTCTAGCATAATGGTTCATCAAGTCATGAACTTTAACTTCTATTATCATCAAAGCTTTTCATATTTGATTCACATGTCAATCAAAGACACCCTCTTTGTTGGTAAATGAAGAGTTGAAGATATATCCAAATGAAACATGCCTTATGGACTCCCCCCATGTCCCATCCCCAGGAACATGCCTTATAGATTTGTCCAAAGAACTATAAGGTAAGGATAAAATTGCCATCAAAATCCATGAAATCCACAAGAAGAAAAACAAAAAAAAAAAAGCATATAAAAGAAATGAAAGTCGGAGTCCTATTATTTCCCTTATTGCACAAGCATAACATAGGAGGCATCAATTAGCTTTATTAGTAAATTCACCAAACATGAAGCATGATAAGTTGTGTCCATTATAAAGTTTTTGCTTCCCTTTTTGCAGGATACAAAAAAGCAATTTATGTTATTTGAGCTCAATAAAAAATTTAAAAATAAAAATAAGTATGCATTAGAAAATACTACAAAAGCCAAGTGCCTACCAAGCAGATAGTATAAGATTCAGCACTCAAATCTACCCCAATTGAGTCAACTTTTGTGACGAGATTTGTGACTGAGCACCCAGATCAAAGAAGTCCATATACATATATTTATGAATAAAGATAAAATAGGAGCAAAAAGAAAAATGATAGAGAGAAATCATAATGCATTTACGTAGAGAGGTAAATATGCAGAATTGAGTAACGTAATCAAAAAGAATGGAGATCAGAGAGAGATCTTAAAATGCTTTGCTGGAGGACTTCCAAGAAAGGGGAAACCAAAACCTCCCCTTTCCCCACTCCTTCAAGCCCTGAAAAGAAACCAAAATCTTTGTCGAACAATGAAGTTAGAAAGATGGGGAAGAAGGGATCATATTCACACAGTGGCAATTTTGTCCTATAGGGATTGGAAGTTAAACTTAAACTTATGTTTGGATTGGAAGTTTTAAAATTGGTCGACAGGTCTCAATGATTAAGGCCTGGTCCCCTAATGGATCGGCAGCTATATTCTCTAAAAAATATCATGCCGCTAAAATATTGTTTTGAGATGCTTGATATCCAAACAAGAAGTCTTAAAACCATATGATTTTGCTCTCTTTATACCTAATAAAATAAGTCCAAAAATTTATATCTTCTTTTTGCATATCTCATCCTTGAATTTAGTAATTGATATAAATTTTTCTATGTCTACAATCTCTTTTTTTATATAAATAACTACAACAAGGTCAACCTAGTTTGAGGCTAGCTCAAATACTAATTTAAAAATGAAGAGATAAATCTTGGGACATGATCTACTAGATATATACTACCTATACACCAAAAATCGTATATTTTATAAATTCATTCATGCATCAAGTCAATTAAAATCAGATTGTGCAAATAGATGCACTA